>NW_021604705.1:5632491-5675208 GCF_004785775.1 Grammomys surdaster
ATATATATATATATATATATATATATATATATATATATATGTAACCTACTCCACCTACTCATGTATTTATATGTATGTTTTCAGGGCTGACCATTTAGCACTGAATAAGCAATTGATATATGCATCCGGGAGGAAAACTATTTCTTCCACTTTGAGCATTCCTTAAAAGCCTATAGTTCTTTGTACAGCAATACTATTTCTGATTACAATAATGTATATGTTTGCATAGATTTTAATTAATATTAACACAAATTGAGAAATAAAAATGAAAAAAATATAAAAGTAATGCACAATATAATAGTAGAAATCAATAATTAGTAATAATTTAAAAGATTTCAAGACCTTAAATTTATGCAATCATTTACAGATAATATCTGACAATACGATGAATACATTATCTGATATGTGTTCACATAGTAATTAAAGGTGTTTAATATATAAGTTTATTATGGTTCATTTTACCCACTAATGGTGTCAAACTATCAGGGAAATGTATACATGCAATAAGTGCCTGTATTCCAGTCATCTTTAGTTAAATAATTTACTTAAATAAATTATACACAACTAAAAACATATATATTTGTGAAATTTTCTGATAATTATCCTTGAATAAATAGGTGAAAGTGAGGCTTCTGCTTTAAAAAATATATATTTATATTAGTTTATACAATTAAGATACTAATTAAATTTATAATTATCTACATTTCAAATGAATTACAAAGTGTTTTCCTAGGTCAAATTATTGCCACTAATGAAAAATGTCTGTGCTGTAGGAGAATAGAGAAAATAATAGAACTCTGGAGACACAAGAATCAAATGGATAAGAGCAAAGGGTATTTAGAAGGAAGATTGTCAAGCTTGTTAGAATGTCTTCCAAGTTATACTCTCAACAAGTTGTGGTGCATTACTCCCACAGGACACATGTAAAGTCAAGGACAGAAAAACCTTTGAATGTTAGCTGATACTCGTTAGTATTTATTTGCAGTGGACATAGTTACATTGTTTCTTAAACATTATAATATTTTCTGGATTTTAATATTTGAAATGGCACATCCACCGCATATAGAGTGTCAGAGTAAGGAGTAATAACAGATACAGAGAATCAGTCAAAACCTGTTGCATATTAAAAATGACAGTAAGGATGCAATAAGGTTTGAGATTTGGATAGAAAAACGTTAAAAATTATAAGGATTGGGCATATTGGAATGAAGAAAACCAAATAGATAACACAAAGAGAGCTCTCTGGGTATGTGGAGTTCGCTATATCCTAGAAGCAACGATTTAAAGGTTCATTAACCTGAACATTAAAAACCAGAAGAGAGAACGGTGATCAAAGAATATTGTGATTAAAGTAGTCATAAATCACAATGAGGAAAAAAGACAAGGTCAACGACGTGAAAGAGATAAAGGCAAAGGGTGAGTCCAGACTGAATAGTGTGGCATCTGAAACGGAGTGATTGGTGATAAGTGAAAACAGGCACTGAGTAGTAAAGGAACCCTGGCTCTTCCTCAGGAATTCATGAGTGTGGGGTTTGAGCAGCTTCCAGGAGCAGTGATGTCAGAATAATTAAGTTTTGGTTCACACAAGGAAGGAAAGTCATTATTCTAGGAAAAAGTATAGATTGTGAACATTTAAAATATCAAAAGTTCTAGAGTGTTGCAAGTAGCAATTACATTTTCTAAATGTCCAGAGAATGAGAGCAAGTGTGATTACTGACACCTATAACAAACCAAATAATTTTCTGTTGATATTTCATTTGTCTTATGATTATGAAGTAACAAGCATAAAAAGCAAATTAAACTAATCTGATCACTGTGATTCTCAAATCCTTCATAAAATGGGAATCTATTTTATGCACATCTCTTAAATGTATATGGTAGCAACAACATATTAGAGTAATTATTAATTCAATGAAATTGAAAATTATGAATTAGTATCCAATTAATAAGAATTAATGAGCAACTGAAGAAATACTAAATGTTCACTGTCTACAATAATAGATAAGCCTGGAACATTACTAATTGCATGTTGTTTTTGTACAGCAACACTTTTCAGAAATACTCTCTGCGTGAATACTAATAATACCACTAGGTATTATTTTTAAAACACTCTCTCTTTGAGAAATTAAAATTTTGATTTATAAATATTTAAAATATGAGATAAAATGCAAGAGGAACCTCCGTAGTTTACCAAAAGCAGTCAGGAATATGACAGGATTGAAATGCTTTTTTTTTAAAAAAAAAATATGTTAGTGATGCTTCAATATTGTTATCAGGAACTTGTTTTATTTTAGATATTTTGGGTCTTTTATTATTATGTGAAAATCCATTGTTTATTTAAATACTATTCAGTGTCCAAACCCAAATTTTAAATTTAATAAATTAAATAATGTATTGGTTTTTGGAGAGAGGCAGGTTTTGAAGTTGCTATGTGGCTGAACCCAGATTTGAACTCCTTGTTTTTCTGCTCTGTACTCCCAAAAGCCGGGAGGACAGACATACATTGATCTTGCCTAGTCTCAGTGTTCATTGACTTTTATATGCAAAATTGCATACTGAGAAATGTCTCTGAAATTATACCATACAGAATATCTTAGAGAGAATAATCTGCATGCATTTAATCCCCATAGCTCTAAAAATAAACTCAATGAAGAGTATTTTCCTTTTAATGTTTTCATATGAAACCTGAGACCTGAAGAACAAAGTTTTCAAAAGTAGTTAAATTATATATTTGATGTGGATGTAAAAGGTTTTTAAGGCATGTTTTCAACTGTTTCTGATTTGGCTTAGGAAGGTAACTGGTAAGACAGTGTTCTTGCTTGTTCGACAATGTGTGGACATGCATTCATATCCTCAGAACCTACATAAATCCATTGCTGTTAATCATGTCTATAATCTCAGTGCTACTCTAGGGAGTTAGAAGGTGAAGATAGGTAAATCGTAAGAACCTCTGAGGCCAGCGAACCTGATATTCATAGCGCTAAACAACATAGAGACCCTGCCAAACAAAGTTGAACATGAGTACCAACACCCTCATTTGTCAAATGACCTTCATCAGCCTTTGTGCCCACACATACATATACACACATATCATACACATAAACATATCACACAGAGACATACATGCACACATATCATACACAACACACACAGATATCACACATACATGAACATATATTATACACACATATCACAAACACACACACTTATCACATACACATCATACACATGTATCACATGCACACTTGCATATCACACACACATGCACATGCATATGCATATGTACACACACACACACACACTCCTCTGTTTTTCTGAACTTTCAAAATGTAATTGTTACCAAAATAGTAAATATATTAAAGAAAATAGTTATTCTGGGCTACTGGATGTATTCATCTTTATTAAATAAAACCATATAAATAAATTAGATTGAAGGAGAATACCACCTGTTTACAAAATCTCAAGTTGCCCTGACTTTTTGTCTTTGTTACTTTTTTTAATCAGCAAATTAACTCTGAAAAACCAAATAAAGTTAGGAAAATATGGGGGAAAAGAATCAAAAAAGGACTCCAAAAACAAAGTGCACCTTAGTCATTGGCCTTTTTATACACTTAAAATGATAGTAATTATTGATTTGTTGTCTCTCCTTTTTTTCTATGAAGAGACTGGACTGATAACATCGAATATTAAGGAGTCTGTACAATAATGAAAGCTAAGAAGGGCAGCACACAGAAGTGAAGATAACTAAATATTTGTAAAACAAAAATCCATGTTTGTGCAGAGCATTCTTTTGCATTTAAAGAGAACTGGAAACAATTCAAGGAAAAGAATGAAAATAGAAACACAACAGAAACTGAGATTTTTTAAGAGAGTAGAAAGAACAAGTCAAACTTTACTGAGAAAAGTTATTGAGAAGTGAATCCAGTGTTTTCTTAGGTACTATGGTTTAAAGAGACGAGCCTATAAAAAGACATGAACCCAACAATGCAAGGCTAGAACTGCTGTAGGCACAAAAGGCTGATGTTAGATGCTAGTTGACTGTCAGTTGTGGCTTCTTAATTTTGTTGTGAAACTCTTCTGTGTCTTGACAACTCTCTCTGGTTCTCTCTATCCCTCTCCCTCCTCCTCTCCCTCGCCCTCTGCCTCCAGTCCCCCCCTCTCTTAACACACACACACACACACACACACACACACAGACACATAGACACACAGACACACACATGAGAGAGAGAGATTAAATAATATGTCAGAGATGTGTTGAAATTTTATTTTCTATATAAATTTCTATAGTTCTATGAAGAAAAAGAAAATTTTCTTTCTTATAAACATTTAGTATAGATATTTAAAAATAAATGTTATATATAATAAACTAAACACTCTATCTGACAAGGTTTGTCTGAAGGGACACCTTTAAATGTAAAGAAATTGTGTCAGTTATATATAAAGTTGTAATAGCTTTCTTTTATTTTGATTGTGTACGTGTACATATGTATAGGCATATATGTGTATGTATGTATGTATGTATGTACACATATACAAAATTGTTTCCATCTTTTGTTTTCATTATTCACCTCTGAGTGTTGGTGTCCTCCTAAGAATCAGGTTTAAGAACTAAGGAATCAACAGTAATTCTGTTGTCTACTTTCAGAGCAGGATATTTTTCCATTTCCCTAACTGAGAAAGTCACTTCTCAGCCTCTGATGTAGTCTGTCTGCTATGTATGTCAGTAAAACAGACCTTGGCTTTGTCTCTTCTCTCCTCCCATCAATCTCATAAAAGTGTGTTCTTGTTTTACAAGGATATCCTTAAGGTAATGACTTAGCACAGGCTTCAGACTTTCAAGCCCTCATTGAGTTAGAAGGATTCTCTTATTCTTAGCAAGATGATAAATTTAGGAAATTTATTCTTCCCTCAATATGTGAGCACCATCTTAGTTCATTTGAAGGAGTGGAATGAGAAATCAAGAAGTATCATTTAATTTTAAGGAGTTAGAATGATACTGCACTTTGTTTGTATGTTCTACTCCCAGAAAATTATCTCTAAAAATCTTTTCTTCATTCTAATCTCCTTCCCCTCAATGGTGACTCACACTCTGCCTGTCTGCTTAACCTCATGTATTCTTATCCCGGCCCTATGTGGTGTATTATTATAAGACTATCATCTGTTGTGCTTTTTTTCTTCTACATTCATACACTGTGGGTAGACATATATTTATTCAATAGTCACAGTGACTCAGACACTGAGTTAGATACTAAGACAACCAAGAAATTAAACACAACCAGGGCACATTTCCTGAGGTCAAAATAGCCACATAATGACTTAGACTATG
Organism: Grammomys surdaster; assembly: GCF_004785775.1. NCBI lineage: Eukaryota > Metazoa > Chordata > Mammalia > Rodentia > Muridae > Grammomys > Grammomys surdaster. The sequence goes on from NW_021604705.1 coordinate 5,637,821, forward strand.
TATTTGCAATGAAACATTCTGCTATAAGAATACATGGATTGAAGGTAGATGATAGATGGACAGATAAGTACATGATAGATAAATGGATGATAGTATGTGTGTGTATATATGTATGTATGTATGTATGTATGCTCCATGATTGCTTAAATTCACTGTGAAATCTGGGAATAGTTTCAGAGAAGCGGTATCAGATAAGGTGATTTTAAAACTATGATTTGAGTCTCTCAGAAATAGTGTTGTCTGGAAATAAAATTTCAGACAGCATAATTCAGTTATGCATACTAAAAACACAGGATGCATGAGCTTAGAATACTGCAAGAATAGAAAGAAGTGAGCTTGTTATGTTTATTGGAGAAAGGTATAAAGAATGAAAACAATGAATCTAACCCATACTTGTTAAAGTTGAACTCCATATAAGATATCCAAGTAAAAATGGTTGCAAAAGAGAGAAACATGAGTTTGGTAGTCAAAGGAGAAGTACAGGCCATAGGAAACATTTGCTCTATATGAAGGGAGTGGATACATAGTCACAGTAAACAGTGGCCCTATATGAAAGAAGTGGACACACAGTCACAGTAAACAGTGGCCCTATATGAAAAGAGTAGATACACATTCATTGTAAACAGTGGCTCAATGAAGAGAGAATGCTGCTCTTAACTAAACTGTATTTCTTTGTTTTTCAAGACATCAAGATATTGACTTGCAAGAAAAGAGATATAAAAGACAAAAGAAAGGAGGCATCTCCAAAAATCACAAATAATTTAGTGTTATTTTTATATTGATTATTGATGCAATCATATAGGGATTGAAGGCAACAAAAATTATAGGAAACACAAGAACTTCATTATGCAAATCACAAAAAAATCAAAGAGAATCTATCTGGAAAGCAATTTCTGTCATTATGAGATTATACGTAATTACCAAGTGAGGATTAAGGTTTGAAAGCCAACCAAAAGAAAACAAAGAAAAAAAACAAAGTACTCTATAAGCAAATGACTATTGTTTTACTACAGATGAAAAGTAACAGAGAGGAGGAAGTCCTTTTTGTATTTTGTCTTTTGAAATTTTAATAAATTTAAACTTTAAAAAATCTTTACAAATTCCCATTATGGCCAATCAACATTTGAATTTTTCCCTTTATTTTCATATGAAAATGATATTATTCAGAAAAGATACTTGAGAACTTTGTGCCAGATTTAACTGAGAATTTTAAAGCAATTTTGTAACTATATCCACATTTGCCCGCCATGTTTAAATGTGCTGACAGTTATAAAGGACATAAAAAACATTGGCGTGACGTGAAAGACGAGCTGAAGAACAAAAAACAAAAACAAAAAAAAAAAAAAACAAAAAACAAAACAGAAAAAAGCTCATGCAGCACGTGTAGTGTGCCTAGCAGACAACATCTGGGGGAAAGAAGCAGCTGACTCACACACAGTGGGTAACCTGAGGGGTTTCAAAATGGGACTCTTGACAAAGGCGTGGGAGAGAGCAGGAAGTCCACTAAGAACGGAGCTATTTCTCAGGGTCATCTCCTGTCACAGAACTGAAATGTGTCTGGCAGAAGTGTTTACAGAACAAGCGTTTACAGAACATGAAAAGGAAGAAGCCAGCCTGTAAAATCATCCAAGGGTAAGGTTATGGAAGTAAGCATGGACCCTTACTCTCCAGCTCTTTTCATACCCAGTCAGAACTGATGCTGAAGCGTATTCTTAGCACATGCCTATCAGAATCCAGGGCATCCAGTTGTATTTTGAAATATGCTCTTTAGACATTCTGGAATAAGGAAAAAGGAGAGAGGACATGATAGTGCAGATAGAAACTATCAATTTGTTCTAGCTCTGACAGTTCATGACATTATACTTTACGCTGGCTTCACTGCACTGTCTTGACGTGCATCTATGGGCAAGCTCTCTCATCCCGCTAACCCCGCAGCTTGCCCTTATCAAAGCACCAAAGACAAGTGCTAGGTTTATATTGAGATTCTTCTTACTTCTCTTGTCATGTGAGCCTTTTACTTACTAAGTCTACATAAGCTTTCTGCTACTTCCTATATACACATAGTGCATACTGGCCCCTCGTAGCTAAAATGGGGGAACTTTCTAGGTGAGAAAGAATGTCAAGCTTCTAAAATTGGACATGATTCTATGGTAGTTTTGTGGTATATGTATTTTGTATTTAAGCAGAATCTTCCTTTTCTACTCAAATCATAAGACATCGGTGATCCTGTCCAGTAAGGAAACAACTCCCGCCCCTACCCAACTCCACCCCCTCCCTCTCTCCAAGTGCTTGACTAAGGCCTTTACAGAGAACACAAGACAGGATGTTCATTTGGAGTAATTGGACAAATAATCACGGGTTTAGAAAGTTAGATATTGCAGTAATTTTAAGTTAATCAAATATCAGAGATAAGTGAGGATGAATGAATCTCACACATGCTTTCCACTGAAATGCATTGTTTTTAGTTGTTATACAGTACATAATTAATTATATAGTACATAATTAATTATATAGTACATAATTAATGCTAAGAAGTTTTTTGTTTGGGTTTTTTTTTTGTTTTTTTGTTTTCTGGTTTGTTTGTTTTGCCTTTTCTGTTGTTCAGGAAATCAGAAGGCAAATAAAATGCCCTCTGTGTTAAAGTAAGGATCAAAAATCTTGTCTGCTTTTCCTTTGAGTAGTTATCTGATGGATTCTTTAGTTTATGAAATAGCCTTTCTAGCGTCACCTCTGCAATTTTCTTCTCTGTTGTAGAAGCTTCTCTTCCTGTCTTCCCTCCCACATTCCCATGTGTATAAACCCAACTGAACAGGGTGACTAGTTTATCATTTAGGAATTAACCTGGTAGAGACTGATGCCCTTATTTCCAATGTCCCTCTCACTGCAAAGAATAAACTTCAAGCACTAAACAAAAAATCAGGCTGAATCAGTGAGGCATACTTAATGCACAGGGGTTTTAATGGCAGCTCTGTAATTACAGACAATGATAACCACGTATAAATCTTCATTTTTTGAATGTCACAGCCATTAGGAATTGAATAATGTGTAATTTGTATTAGACATTTTAAAGAACATCTACCCAAATTCAGCTTGCCTTTAAATATTGGACACTATAGATCTGATCCAAGATTTTAATAAGATCCTACCTATGTTTATACTACTTCTACCATGATCTGGGTTGTAAATCTTTGCCCAACTACTTCAAGCATTTTAAAAGTTACATTAGTCTTAACCAATAATATTAAACATACTTTGTTCTTCAGTGGACCATAGGCATACTGAACATATAATTATAGACATACAGTTTACTACATGAACATTATTCTTTACAATTTTACTATAGCAACTCATAACAGCTTAATCTCACAACCTGATTGTATGTAATTTTTGAGTGCTTAAAATTTTCTGTGGACGTTTTGGGGTCTGGCTTCTCTGTGTCTCTGTGTTTATGTAAAGCTCTATGGGTACTGCTTACATATTTAAAGCCACTTTCTTCAGAGACCATCTCATAAGGGAGTTTATAGCGAATGTGTGATTTTTGACACCTTTCCTTTTCCTAACAGTAACATTCTGAATTTATGTTTCCTTCTCTCAATCTTGTTCTCTAGGGACAGTGACAACAGAATTTCTCATTTCAGGTTAATTTCTAATCCTTTCCTGCTTGAATACTAAGGAAGCTCCAAAATTTAGGCATAAATGATTCTTCCTTTGGTCTCAGTTTAAGATGATTTACCACTGTTTTAAATGTTCTCTTACAATTAGAATCTACCTCTATATACAATATGCATAATGGAATTGAGTAAGAACCATTTCTGTGTGGCTTCCCATGGTGCTCTCAGGGGAAACTAGCCTCATAGCCAACTAATAAATAAGATTGTTTAAACTTAGCATCCATGACTGTTTAAGTGCTTCTCAGAAATTAGCCCATTAATCTTGGTGCAACTGCTTGTAAAGTAGACAGCGTATTATCTTGTTTGTGCCACTTCCTTCTAGCTCTTGCCCAACTATGGCAATTTAGGATTCTTCTACATTGTTATGTCCACATCCTTCTGGAAGGTTCTCCAACTGTCACATTCTTCCAGAAGTTTCTGTGACTCAGGTAAAGATTACTATTCCTGAGCAAATCTGTGCCTCACTCCATATTGTTCCAAGCAGTATCCTCAATGGTGCAGATGTTGTTTAGATAGTAAGGCACTTGGCTAGATATGTTATATGAACTCTACATTGGAAAAGAGTCTTTTTATTTTATAACTAGAACTTCCATTACTGGCTGAGAATTCAGTTCCCTTTCTTCACCCAATGTCTCTTTCTGTTATAAAATAGATAATCCACTAATCATAAAACAATACCATCATCAATGTCAAAACCATCGAGAATTCTTTCATTACTTTGTAATGAGTCATCCAACGGATCAGTCTTCCTATTTCCAAAAGTATAACAGTTATTTGAGGTAATTCAGATTCTTTTCAGAACTCCATTAATATTTTCTTTGTCCAAGAAGAAAAGCTTGTGAAGTAACATGGGTGTGAGGTGATCTAACGCAAAATGACCAAATGGCATATTGTGTGGCTTATTCTGGGATATGGCTACCACTTAGCGACCCTCATCATGGTCCATCTCTTTTCAATTCTATGAAATTGTATTGATACAGCAAATATAACCTTAGAAATTACTGCTGATAAATCAAAGGCAATCAGAAAAAAAAAATCAAACTTTTCTTTGAAGCAAACAAACAAACAAAACAAAACAACCCTGCTTTAAAGCATCTCCTGTAAGCCTATAAGGACCTTGTTCTCATTTGGTATTTCATGAGCCATTTCTTCTGCAACTTACTCCTTTTACAAACTTACAGTTCAGTTATACACACTTGAGCAATATATAAAGCAGGTTCAACTTGTGTTGGTAATAGGTTGGACTGCCGCCTTATTACACGTGGTGTTGATGGTTCACAATCCCCAACCTTAGTAAGTTCAAGGGGAAATGAATGACTCAATTAACTTCTTTGTGGGTAGCTGCCAGCTGTGGGGAAATGATGTGTGTCCTAAAGGAGACATTGTTCACCCGGAGAGTGACAAATGAATAAGCATGAGGGCACACCCCCTCCCAGTGGCTGATGTGACAACAGATATTATTTATTTCATTAGTGGTACTTGCAAATCTGCTCAAGGTGTCCTGTATACACCTTAATACACATGCTGACTGAGAGGGGCCTTGCATGGATGGACTTCGTCTTGCTTAATGGATTGTATATAGTTCATAATATATGTTTCCATGGGAATGTTTTTGCTCTATGTCAATGCCCATTCATCATGATGCTGTTTGTTTTTGTAGAACCTAAATAGAGAAAAGATTATGAGATCTTGGGTTCTTTGGTATACTTACCAGAAAATTTCTTATAAATAACTTAATCTAGAAATTTTGATTTGTTTTGAAAAATCACCTTAAATTTCTTTCTATTAAATCATATGATTAACAAAAAGCTGATTCAGGGTGCATAATACATAGATCACTTTTATAACTCCCTTTATATTTTAGTCACATTTAAATCAGTGTTAATAGACCGTGGAAATTTTAAAGTAAATGTTAAACTGAATAATCAAGTTAAAGATGAAGAAATATATGAGAAAGTGTTTATCTGTTTTATTTTTAATAGTTGGACAATCTTTATCTTTGTTAAAGTATTCATTCATTTTATTTTAATATGCCTATAGAAACTTTGAAAAGATTCTTATCTCTGTGCTTTTTAAAAATATATATTAGTCATATCTTTTGGCAAGATTTCATTTTTAACAGTACCTTTGTATATACTTGGGTATTCATTTGAATAGCTGTATGTTCCACAAAGTCACACTGTGTTCTACTGGTGAACTCTGCAACTGGGTTCAGTTAAGATAAGATTTCTAATTTATTTTTAAGTCATGATATCATCTTATCCTTCCAAAGGTTCATGATACCTGAAATTCTCTAGCTATCATGTTAATTTTATCATCTTTATTCTATATTGGATTCATATGTTGAAGACGGTTCTTATTTTACATACTGTCTTGTGAAGCCTGTGATGTACTGTTTTTGAAACCTCCCCATAACTGGACCATTTTTTTCATAGAAAGATGCTACATCTTTTAATTTATTTGTATATATATATATATATATATATATATGTGTGTGTGTGTGTGTGTGTGTGTGTGTGTGTTTGTGTGTGTGTGTGTGTGTGTGTGTGTGTCTGTATGTGTGTGTGTGTAACAGAAAATTGAGTATTTTGTTCTGATCCTATTAAATGGTCTTATTTTATTCTGAAATGTTATAGAATTATGATATCAGAAGCATATTTTAGTGAAATTTGAAATCTGTGAATGAATAAACCTATTTAATTATAAAGACAAGTTTAAATCAAGTAATGCATGCGTTATATAGTTGTGTGTACAATCCATGTACACACAGTTGTACCTCTCTACACACAGTCTTAATTAGCCATCTTTCATTGTTACCTGTTTTATCCCTTGAGTAATATTCAGACAAAAAACATGGAAATGAATACTTAACACAGGGAAAAGGTTTATTTAGCTCATTCTGGAGGTCTAAGAGCGTGGCATTGGCAATTGTTTGATCTCTTTTTGATACAATACAACAGGACTGCAGGCATCTCAGTGACAGTTTGTGCGAAAGTATAGACAAGTGGGAAAGGGGGTAATCAGGAGAGATGCCTGCATCCATTACAAGAACCCATTCACAAAGGCACTAACTCACTCATAAGTAAAGCACATGAATCACACCAATAATAGGTTAATTTAACTCACGGCTCCACTATGTGCTATCACCCAAGGGTTCCGCCATCTCTCAGCGCTGTCACACTGAGGATTGGGCTTTATACACATGAGCTTTGGAGAAAAACTTCAACCAGGTCCAAACCAGATCACTGTCCTCATCAATCTTCTTCCTAGTTCACCTTTCCTTTATAAACACTGTGAAATTTGTATGTTAGCATATATTGTAAAATTAGCATTCAGTTTACCACTGGCTCTACCTTCAGCGTTTTCAACCTTTCAATGAAGATGTCAGGCTCTACTCAGCCTAACCTGCTTCCTAGTTTGCCATGGTGATAGAGTCTGCTATGTATTTGTCATAAATGTTATATTATATATATTTACATATGTATAGTGTATTATACTGTATAATATAATGTGTCAGAAAATAATTATGTAATGATAATTCAATATTCAATTTCATTTAAATGAAAATACACTGAGAACCTCCATTATGCCCCATGCCCTTGAAGCCTGGCAAAGTCTGCATTAAGTTCTCCTTATTTGCATTTTGAGCAAGCTTCTCTAGTCACACCAACACAGGCATTTTGAGAAGAACTGACACACCCCAGGTATTTACATTGCCATAATTCATGTAATAGTCAAGTTAAATAGTCAGATTTTCGTTAATGACCTAGAGCCATTTCTTTCTATATTAGAACAAAATATAACATGCTAAAAAAAAAATTACTGTTGCTTGTGTGGAATTTAGTCCACCCCATGTTTTCTCTTATTTATTGTTTTAGAACAAGGTCAAATTTCCTTTGTAGTTAGCAATCATTGCCATACTTCTAAGTATATCAAATTCCTAAGGAAATATGTGACTAAAAGGTTGTTATTTACTTATTTTGTTGTATTTGTTATTTATTTCCTCTTCTCTGTTCATGAATTTAAAAACAACAGGTTTGTCCTCCACATTTGATTTTGGTGTGTACAAGCAAAATCTTGATAGCCTGGCATCGCTTTTGGTGTGATTATTGGGGAGAATACCATCCTACTATCCCCTTAAGAGAAAGGCGATGTGTAAGGAGGTTCTGTGATGTTTACAGCTTAGAAATGACAGGGTTGCAGGCAAAGAATCTGAAAACATATTTCAGTGTGACTACTGCTTGATAACTTCCCTGAATAAGATGAGATGGGACATAAGATCAAAATCTGTGATAACCTAAAGCTCTTTGTCTCTTGACATAAATCTTGCTATTTTAAGAAGTTCCTCAGAGGTAAAAAAGTGAATTTTGACATAATGACTAGGTTGTGTTAACAACGTAGTGGAGGATCTTGTCACCAAGGCAGAAAGCTTGGTGGTCCTGAGGGACACAGTGTGACTGTGCTCCTCAGCAAGTCCCAAGCAGACTCATAAGTATCACTAAAGGGAACAAGATTACACTTAGAGGGTTAACAGATTCTGTAATTCTCCCAGCCATTAAAATTCATTCACCATCCCTGGATATGTATACAAATATAATTCATTAAAAAATAAAAAGTATTCCAATTATTCTACTTGTCAATTTCCTTATGACACCAAAATGTACAGGGGTCTGAGGTCATCATAATTGAACTTATGTGGGCATAGAGCTCATATATAGGGAGAGTAAATATAAAATATAATATGTCTTCACTACTGAGATAGAATTGGCTCCACAAAATCATGAAAAATTGGAAAGACAAAACAGGAAGGTACACTCAACTTTAATGTCACATTTGTGTTTCCTTGGATTGTTGAAATCATCATACATATTGACATTGCATTATTTTTCTTGATGAAAAAAAATTCCATACATTATCCTCATTTATTGAAGGCCAACTGAGGAAAATGAATTTAAAATTAATGTCACTTTCTAGAGATACAATATAATTAACCGCTTTACTGTTTTCAATATTCAGGCTGAAGTTTCTGAAATATTCAGAAAAAAATATATGTAACAAGAAAGCATTTTTGAGTACCTATGTACTCATCTGGAGCAGAAATAGTTTAAAGGATTTTTTTATAAAAAAAATCATTGACTGTCTATTAGGAATTATGCAAATTAGAATGTTTTATTTTTACATTGTAAAATAGATCTTATTTTACTTATAGCTTGATTTTAACTACAAAAGCTTAAGAGGAAGGTGCTATCTTCCTGATGAACTTCAGCCAAATGCCGAGAACCATAAGAGGATCTTTAGTAAAAACTGATTGCAGGTTGAGTTTTCTTCTTTATTCCCTCTGTCCTTCCCTGTCTGCGACTCACTCTGTTTCTACCCTCTCCTGCTCATCTTGGCACTGCGGCACTTATTACACTTAGCCATATTATAACATAATATTTAGAATGCTAAGTAGACGTTTTACAAGGGACCAAATGTATTCATTATCCCAAAATAAATCTGCAAGCTAATAATAGCAACATTGTGCACTTTTAATCATAGAAGAGACGGGACTTCTCAGTGTCTCATCAACATATATTTGAGGGATCAGTTTTTACTGCTAATTTCTCTTGATCTGGAAATATTTTGATAATTTTAATTTATTGGAGAGGGAAAAATTTTAATATAAATTGAATTAATTAGTTTCCTCTCAAAATATTTGTGAATGAACTCTAAATTCCCATCTGAGTCTATCAAGGAGAGGGTTCCCTGTCTGCGTTGGACACTGGTGTTGAGAAGGATGTGGAATGCACAGTGAATACACAGTGCAGCTGTGCCAATCTTTCCGCTATTATTTTGGATAGTTGGCTATTTGCCCTATCTGACAGTTTGTGAACATGATGAATAATTTAGTATTCGAGCTGCTGCTGTTGTTGCCCAATTAACATGAATTACATAGACACTGTTATTCCAGCAAACTGCAGTATGGGGGATCAATGCCTCGGTATTTGTTCTTTGTGCTGTTTTTTTTTTTTCTAAAATGGCTTGTAATGTAAAGCTAAGTAAAAAAACAACAAACATCGTTTTATAAAATGACCCTGAAATCTCTGAGAACTCCATTAAATTCCTATCCACAGTTTAGATGTGATATCTAATTTTAGAATTTTCTTGGAGTGTTTGTCAACTGGACATCCATCTATTTCAAGCATGTACAAAATATTTATGGGCATCGGTGCAAAGCCAGAGCATCCCGTGACATTATATATTTCAGCGTGCGTTTGTTAGTCTGCCTAACATGACTCATAGACATGGCTGCTACACCATTTCTTTCCATTCTTAGAGAAACAAATTTTAGTTTTCTGTGGTGCTGTTTTAATCTAAACCAATTGTCAGTATAACTTCACACTGAGAAAAAGATCAGGCTTTGAAAAGTACTTTAAAAATAGACTTACTATAGACTTCAGTACTGTATGCAGAGATACTGTCCTTGCTGCTGTCATATCTATAAAAAGACTAAAGGGTGGATTGTTTTCTTACCACTAGAAAAGTTATTTTGAGTAAAAGCTATGCAAAGAATAAACATATAATACATGCATATATGTATAAATGTATATACATAAAACTATAGTATTCTCTTGGCCATTACTTTTCCAGTGATACAACTGGATGTGTTGCAAATTCATTAATTTAATAAATATGTCCAGATAACCCCTATGTACCAGATACAATTGTATTTTCTAGGGATGATGAATATAAAACTCAAGGACGGTATCCCATTTGATGGAGAAAAATGTCAGGTGATGCTAAGATAGTTTTAAAATTGTTGGATAATGAAAATGTAACCTCATTCACAATCTAACCTTCGGTTCATCTCACAACATGAAAAGGCCACAGCACTTCGCTCTGTAGCTCTATGGACAGAGCTTATCAAGCAGCAGGCAGAAACACTCCTGATTTCATTAAAGTCCTAGGATGCAGCTTAGAGTTTCATATTCTAGGATCTCCTCCAAGGGGAGAGGGGAGAATACATTCAGCGTAATTCAGTGTGTCCTTCGTGTATTGAAAGTTAATGTCTAGCCATTACAATTTTCCAAGCATAGGAAACTGTAATTTAAAAAATCCATTTGAAAGGACAGTACTGGCAGCCTCTTAGTCCTGGTTTCATTATGATTGAATTGGTAGAAATACAAAATTCTAGATCTTTCTATTATTGGCATCATATTGTCTTACTATGCAGACCAATATAAAGTCAGTTGATTTGTAATAATATAGAAAGCATACTATACTATAATCTTCATTTTAGTATATAAAATTATTGTAATTTCCATGCCTCGATTTTACCACTTGCAAAAGTTGAGATATAGAACTCTTGAAACCTAGAATACTGTGGTTAGGGACCTTAAGTTTCATCAGGAGAGGGTGTGAAACACATCACCCTAATTTATCATGGGTTTAGACTGTTTACTTGGAAACTACAGAGTAAAATTCAAAATTACAGAACCCGAAACGTGTATGTCTTCATATTAATCATATTCTGTCTTTATAAGAAGATGATTTGAAAATAAAAACAAACAAGTTGATCTCATGCTTGGGTAGGGAGAGTATAATGCTAGCAGTCTAGGATATCTTCCCTTTTCAGTGTTGCCCACTGAGAAGGGAGTTGCCGCCACACTCTAAGAAATGACCGTTGGTTCTTTCTCATGATGTCCATCTGCATTAACTACCTGTTTATGTTTTGCATATGTATGTTTACTATGCTAAATGATTAGGAAGTCTCTTTCTTCTGAAATATATTCAATCATTTGGAGACAACTAAACTGTCACTCCAGAGAAGTCTGATGAATTAACATCAAGTTCATAAGAGTTACTTTTATTTACCAAATTTTTATGTTCTTGCCATTATTTTTCTTACTTGCTCATGCCAACAGTAGAATATCATTACCAACTGCATAGTTATATTGATAACCCAGAAAGTAAAATAGCTGAGATTGAGAGTGAATCTCTATTATTTCTATTGTCTTCAATTTTTACAGAAATAACTTCTTAACTCTTTTACCAAACCATTGATACAGTTCAGATTTCAAGAATGGACACTAATGTATAATTTTTATGTTAAGTATGAAGAGAAAAATTACACTTTGCGATTCATTATAGTGTTTAAGGATAAAGTGTCAGGAGTCCAGAAAATGGCCTTGATTTGGAGGCAAAGATTTGAAAGTAGTTTATTTGAGATCAGTCCTAAAAGATGGAAAGGAGTTTATCCAAGAGGAATATCTTGGGATTTCCAACCTAGAAAAACAAACGGGTTTTGTTAGTTCTTGTATTAACACTTTAAATGCTCCCTTACATTGAATGTAAAGTGCCATCCTTTGCTTACATCTGCCACCTTTGACACCATCTTTAGAAGTTCTGTTTAAAGAATATGAGGTACTAGCAGTTTCACATACAAAACGTATGTTATTAAGATTGAATGTCAGTGGATCTACTTGAAATAGATTACAAATTTAAGTGCTTCTAAATGCAGTTAAACGTTCTGGGAAAAAATGCCAGTGATATTTGTGCTAATTACTACTAGGATTATAATTATATAATTAAGAATTAAGATAAACATAGTAAGTGAATAGACAGTATTTCTAGTTGGAGGGTTTCTGGCATCCTTTTTCTTAAATTAAGTGTAGAAGTAAAGAAAAATAAAACTGATAAGAAAATCCAAATATAGAAAATTTTATGTTTAACATAATTCCATAGATATAAACACTTCTTTGCAAATAGTACATTCTGAGACAATAGGAGGGAAGAGATATCTTCAAAACGTGTAAGGAAAAAAGAAATCAGACTCCGATAAAATGTTTCATTGTTCGCATGTTTTGTTGCTGTTATTTTCACTTTGTATTTGTAACAGAATTAATTACTGCTCAGGTATACACATTCACTTCAATACACATATCCAAGTAAAATATAATAGAATGAGAAAACTAATTTTTAAAAAAAAGAAAGAAAATAGGATGTACAGTTGCCAGATAGAAAAGAGAAGGCAGTATCTATTCAAGGATTAGATTTCATTTTAAATTTCCCCACTGCCAAGGTTAAAAAGGAAATACATTTCCATTAACTGATAAAGTGGAGTGTATCAGCTCTTCATTAGGAAAAACCTTTCCTGGCACTAAATTCTGGAAGAGGATTTATCATGTATACCAGTATTTGAGATGTTGACTCCTATAATGAATAGTGGCTTTGCAGACATTGTAAAGCTATTCCTCACCAGATCATTTGTTATATCAAACCCACATGAAAAGCTAAGAGCATAATATTACACTGTGATCAGAGAATCAATTTGTGTTTGGAGCCTTGGAGACACTTGGGAAGGTGAAATGGAGAAACAAATTCAATCATGTGGAAACAAAAAGAATTAATTGGTTCGATGCTGCCACAATGGATGTAAACCCTTGTGTGCTGTAGTATCACTAAGGGTACATCTTTGAAATTTCATCATGAAATGTAGGATTAAAAACAATTTTTAACTCCCACCTGCTTTTGAGACTTGAGAAGTCAGAAGGCTGGATTGACAAAATCAGCTAATGACAAAGTAATTGCTTATGGTGTACTGTGTATATCCACCCTAATGCTCTTTGAACCCTGTTGCCAACACTGAACTCATTCTTTATACATGGACGGTTTTCATCTTCTGGCTTTAAGAGGTACTATCAGCATCAAAACCTGTCCCCATCTTTACTGACCTCTTCAAGTGGTTCTTTCTGGATTGTCCTGGCATTTTCTCCTCCACTTCTTATCTGATTGTCCTCCTTTTCTTTTCTTTTCTTTTCTTTTCTTTTCTTTTCTTTTCTTTTTTTTTCTTCTCTCCTCTGCCTGTGTTTTGCTGTATTCCAGGGTTCTGTTCTTAGTGTACTTTCCCTCTCTATCTTAGCCTTCACTCCCACATATATTCCTATTTTTGCCTCTGGCATTTGAGCTTTAAACTAATTTGTTCAACTGTCTATGTGTACCTAAAATACTCGTTGGTACTCTATCCTAAACCAACAAGTTCAGAACTGCACTCGCTTTGCTGTCCCAGTCATATCTGCTCATGTTCTCTGGATGTTAATGGCTAATGGCTCTACCCATCTTGTCTTAATCATGGGTAAAATTGTTAGAAAAATCTCACTTTTCACATATCCATCCTTATCCTTAACCTCATTTCCCCAAGACTAGCAAATTTTGGCTCTTTACATATCCCAGATTTGTCTTGTCTCTTCTCTTAGTATGCCACTGCCATGATTGGGAGCCTAGTCTCCTCTTTGTAAAGATCATTAAAATAAGCTTCCCTGACTGCCCAGCTTCCCAGTCGTATCCCAATGAATACATCTTCCTCTGAAATAGGACTCCTTCTTCTGTGAGGCAGATCTTTTATGATGGTCTCCTCCTTTCCATCCTCTGTGGCATTTCATCACCCACATCAAGATTACAAGCGTGACTGTAGAGATGCCTTTTGATTAGGACCCTGCTGATTTCTCCTTTCTCTCTTTGCAATTTACATCCTTTTACTGACGAAATGGCTCCCATTTCCTGCACTCACACATGCTCTCTTATTCTGTGGCTTTGTGCATTGGCTGAAGTCCTGGTGTGACCGCCTCCTCTCTTCAGCTGCTCTTACTCATCACTTAAGAACAACTCAAGCAGCAGCTTGGTCTCCCACAGAAAGATAGCCCCTTGTAAAACCTCACTTGAGCTGAATGCCTATTGGTTGTGATACCTGAACAAGCAATGCATATATTCTATTTGTATTTTTTTAGTATATTTTATTAATTTAGGCTCCCTGAGGAGCAGAAATACAACCTTGTTAAAATATTTTCCCCAGATTAACTAGTTCACTGTATAAAAATGATCGAACTGTTTAATGTAGTAAACATTTGCTGAAGTAAGTTACTTTTCCCAATAATATTATATTTACCATTGTATATCTTAGTAAAGTCAAATGAGAATACAAAAATAAGAATGGTAAAGGTTGTACAAACATTTCTAAAACTTTTGCACCATAGTAGTTAAAGTTAACATCAGAATCATGGAATTTATGTTTATCCTAAATTATTTTTAGAATTCTAGTTTATGATGTATATTACAAATATTTTTATTTAATGAGTTAATATTTTGACATTAAAGATAATAAACACACCAGGTGGTGGTGGTGCATGCCTTTAATTCCAGCACAGGCAGGATATCTCTTAGTTCGAGGCCAATCTGGCCTACAGAGTGAGATTCAGGACAGCCAGGGCTTCCCAGAGAAACTTTTTCTTGAAAATCAAACAAATATGGTAACATATAAAATATTTTGAATGACATTATCTTGAAAATTACTTATATATCTATCTCCAAAGTTAAATTATAACTTTATATAGATGAGTTTGAGTCATTAGATTTTAGTCCTAACCAAAATAATTAAATATTGCCAAAACTGAGATAAAATTTTATAGTATAGCAAGTAAATGTGTTAGAACATAATATTGTCAGAATTAGAAGGGAACGGGGATGGGCTTTATTTGCTCCAACTAATTTATCTGTAGAACATACTGAAGCCCTAAGAAATCCACTACACAGCACTAAAACTGATTATTGCCAAAACTGGAAACAGTGTGCAGATTGGACTCCCCTCAGCACATTTCATTATACGTTCAATAATGTAATCTGTCATTCATGTTAATCACAAGCCTGTAAGCATGCAAATGCATACCAACACATGCATTTCATGACATGGAATAATTAAATTCTGCTGTTACTGTTACTCTTACTTGACAACAGAGAGAGTAGCCTGCTCATTTTCCAAACCAGTAAAATTACTAAGAAGTTGCCTTAGCATCTTCTTTTCTGTTTCTCTAATTTAATTCAAATTTCATCAGTAATAAAAATTTCATCCAATAAAAATTAGAGAAATAATTACATATTTAAGAAATATGAAATTAAATATCCAGAAGGAAAAAAACAATTTAAAAAATAAAAATAATATTCATTATTTATAAAGACTCAATTCTCTTGGTAGTTAAATTTGAATCACAATATAAACAGAATACCAACTCCTTAGCTACAAAAGTCACATAGGTATTAGATATTTAATGTTATTTTTTTAGTATTATAAATATATGATATTCATTTTTGTAACAAAATTTAGTTGACAATGTTTACTTTTACCAGAGTTTATAATGAAGTAATAAGAAGCAAAGAGATGGCCCTTATTTGGTAAATTACTCTAATTTCTGACTTCAGAAAAAAAAAGTTTAAAAAGGCCATTTTAAAAAATAGTTATGAGAGCAGATAAAATTCAGAGAGATTTATTATTTTATTATAAATATGAGTAAAGGCAAGCATAGTCAACCAAGTTTTATTACAAAAATGATCAAGGCCCAGTGTACCACCAACACTTAGATGCCAAAAATTCCAGAGGAATTTGTATCATTTGAGACAGGAGAGAAATATTTCATGACACATGACTAGAAAATGTCTTAGTTTCACTAAATACTTTTAAAAGACAGGAGAAAATATGTTTTAAAGTTAATAATTTGGCACTAAGTGAATGTTTTTGTGTGCTTCTAACAGGTAAGATTATGTTGTGTCTTCCTTGAACTGAAACCCCTGGATGGTGGGTAATATCCTAGCTTTTCTCTGAATTCTTACGACTTTAGCATACCACCTGCTACAAAAGCTAAATAACTACCTTTGAATTACATTGAATATATCCATGTATATATTCATATATTTGCATGGATGACTCTAAGTATACACATATGCATAGAAATTATGCTGGTTTGAGTGACAAATGACCCCCAAAGGTTCAGACATGTGAAGATTTGGTTCCTACTTGGTGTCTGTTAGGGGAGGTTCAGGAAGAGCACCCTTGCTGGAGGGAACAGAATACTTGATGGGAAAAGGAGGAACAGCCTTATTGGAAGGAAGAGCATACTTGCTCAAGGAAATACATCACTAGGTCCTGGCTCTAACACTTCAAGGCCCTGTGTCACTTTTAGTTTGCTGTCTCTTCTCCCCGTTTGAGTTTGAAGATGCAACCTCTCTGCTTGCTCTAGCCACTGTATCTGTCTAATGCCATGCTTGACTGATATGATGGACTTCCATTTCTCTGGAACCATGGCCCAATTGAACTCTGGCTTCTATCAACTGTGCATACATGTATCCTGATATATATACATGTAACTCCTTATATGTGTGTGTGTGTGTGTGTGTGTTTATAAATATATAATGCTATGAGAAGAAAAGCATATAACCTCATTCTCCTCCCTGAATCATTGTTTCAGGGCCCTCTACTTGTGTACTTTCTCAGTCTTTGCTAGCCACAGCGGCAACTGCACAGTGGTTCTGAGGAAACCTAGCTCTTGTACCAACACACCCACTGACCTCTTGGGAAAAGAGAGACACATTTTTCCCACACCTATTTAAACAAGAAGAGGCCTTACCTCTTAAATTGCACAACACCTGACTTTCAGCTTGAGAGTACTGCAAAATTAAACTCAGTTATTTCAGACATATATATACACAATGAAATTCTATGTAAGGGCATTTCATCACTCTACTGTATACTTTTTTCTGAACATCACAAACTAAAACTTCTTCAGTTAAACCATGTTAGCAAATAAATTTTTAACCTTCCTATAAAACTAAATAGTGACCTGTTGTCTGAATGTTGTACTTTGAATTCCAGATCAACCTTAATGAGTTATGGAATTTATGGAATATTTAGAACAAAGTTTTGACAAAAAGATAGGACTCTTTGAAAACACTCAGAAGTCATTTTCCTTCCTGTTTTGGCCATTCATCTGAATATAACAAATTTGACAGTCAGCTTTATTTCTTGCTGCTAACTCTACATTGCACAGGAACTACGACAAGAGTTGTAAAGTCAGCCACTTAAAAGTTGTGAGTTTCATTGTGTGAAAGGGCCTTGTACAATGGAATCACAGGAGCAGATCATATGAGTCTCACCACTGAAACGTTGCGATTAAAACTGTGATGTTACATAAAATGACTTAGAAACCTGACTTTACTGGCACCGCGTGTACCTCCATGCGTGCCCCAAGCCCAGTCTGTTTGTACAGAGGTTTAACTTACAGTGCAGAAACAGGGCTGGCATGCCCCCAGTTCTGTGAGAATGTTAAAAAGAAATTGCATAAAAAGAGAGGGATAGCTTTGATACTAGATATCCCCGAGGAACGACATATTTACTATGTTTTACATATATCTTACTACTTCATTTGATAGTCCCCAGTCACTCATTTTTACATGTGAACAGGAAAGACCTGTGGAACGTATTTCAAACTCATTTAGTGAAAGTAAAAAAATAAAGACTCAACAGCAATCAGAGAAAAACCATTAGTGTAAATAAAAGGCTGTCTTAGCTTCTACAATATAAACTAAGCGTTTTAAAGCTCACCAAGTGAAAGGCTAGATTATTTTACTTTCTTTTCTAATACTTTGACAGTGTACATTTATCACAGTGATAGTAACATTCAAATAAATCAGATTGGGAAGAGTGCCATAGTGTCAATCATGGAGATTTTGTAAAAGCTTTCTGAAATTGCATGGGGCAGAGGAAACATGATCTTGCTTCTGGGGTGGCAAACAGCCCACCACCGTTAGATAGCCGAAGCGCCATGCCCTGCATCCTGTTAAATGTAACTCAATCAGCTTCACGTCAGCAGAAGGGTTTTTATTTTCATCCTGACATGCCAGTCCAAAAGCATACTAAAGCTTCTGCTTGTGTATAGCTTCAAGATGATTATTTCTATGAAATAATTAGTGACATTGGAACCCCTTTCTGATAGACTCCATTTAGGAAGAGGTGAAGCCAGTTTTCTTATTTACTGAATTCACATTTCAAACCCTGTATTTTTAAAAAGAAACAATGGAGTGAATTTGAAAAGTTCATGATTTTTTTCCAAACTCTATTTGATCCTGTTACCAACTGTCAGTATTTTTAGAAAGCCTTGCTATGAACTGTTCTTAGGCATAAAGATGATCATCTTATTCAGAAGGCAACAAACATTGCGCTGAATTGTCCATTCATTGTACTATTTTTAGGAATTATTATAATTAAAATATTAATGAAAAACTAAAAAATAAACATGTATTACTCTAAAAATCACAATATCCATATCACTGATCCTGTGACTTGAACTGACATTTTGTGATAAATGCATAACATGATGGTAAACATTGTCTTATAAGTCTGTCCCATGCATTGACACAGAACACTGAAGAAACGTAGAAAGGCTCCTGTTGAAGCTATTATAGCACAAATTCCACCAGGATGAAAAATTAACTTATTTACCAGCCAATCAGGATTCCCTAGAGTTCCAAAAGCAGTGGGAAACAAAACATGGTGAACAGCTAAAACTCTAAAGAGAGCTGGTGACCTGTGAGGGGTAATGACATAAAGTATGAATAGTAGCACGAGATAGCCCCTTAATAATTGTACAGGTGTTTCACCCATTGACCCTAACTTCTCTGTTTCCTAAAGTTAAGTACGGCACTTATCTGGGAAAATAATTTCCCCTGAAACATAAATACTACTAGCTCACGAGACTTGTAACTTAGGTTATTAAGACCCACTCACACATCGAGGATTTAGTCGGTACTAGTAATGAGTCTTCAAGTAGTTTAAGGCTTGACTTAGGAAAAGAGACACTGTTCTCTTCTATACTGTACAAGCTATGAAAGGATTTCATATTCACATCTGGCCACATGAGCCACCAGCAATCTGTTAAGTGGTGAAATGTTATTCTTCGTCAAACTGCAGCTGCTTGCCGTTGCAAGGCTAATTAACAAAGGCAACCTCATGCTTGATGGTCATGCTTTCTGCGTTCTTGTACCCTTCTGTACTCTTCACATTATAATTTATGCCATCTTATTCTTTATGGTCAAATACATTGTACATGATATGCAAATTCCTTTGCATTTAATACTCTAAAATACAACAAGCAAAGAACATGTTTTAAGACTACTAAATTAATATCAGCCAAGATCTTTCCTCATTTCAATAAGCTCCCTGGTACTTACTGCAATAATTTTTAACAATTGTTTTATAAAAGGCCATTTTAGAGCCTTGCTTTTCTTCCCAATCTCTATATGAAACCCTTGCCCCATGTTCAGCTCTGATACATGAGTGTCTGGCCATAAGATATGACTTCAGTCAGACTGTACATTGTCGACAAGAAACAGCTATGTAGGCTGCTAAGTTCATGGTTATACTTAGATTTGGTTGTGGGACCGTAAACGTGACAGGAAGTTTGATAAGGTAGAGTGGATCTGAGACTTGAAGACTGAGTAGGTACATACCTGAGACGTAGGCAGGTCTCTGCTTCCTGGCAAATCCCTGGCCTAGAACACGTGCCACAATCCCCACATAAGGAAACAAGGCCACAGGTCATGTAGCCACAGTACAGAGTTCTCTGCGCTAATGAGGTACCTAGAGGCCCTGAGGGCTTAGCCAATAAGCTTCTCTTTCCAGACATTTCTCCCTGCAAAAGGTATTTAATCTCAGGTCCACCCTGCCCTGTGATGTTGGTATGGTATGTATCCATTTTCTGAGATGAACAGTCAATAAACAGTTTAGAACCATGGACTGTCTCTTGCATCAAGATCCGCAGTGAGGAGCCATGGAGAAGGCATTCAACTATCAAGCTGTAGTGTAATTCTCCCGTAAAAGGCTTCTCTGTGCTTCCAGCCACAACTGCCTCCAAAGTAAAGACAGTCCACGGCTGAGCTAAGTAAGACCTTTCCATTTCCCTCCCTGCCTGGGCTAGACTCTGTCATCAGCCTCTGGGCCTCCGACTCCATTCTTCACTCTTCCACGACTCCCAGCAGTACCTAGCTATCCAAGAGTTTGAGGACCACCACGGCCCTGGCCTTGTCAGAGGCTCAGAGACCCCTAACACCTCATTAGTGATTTCTCTGTGCAGTTCTCCAGCGGTGATTCGGGGCCTAGAGACCCCCAAGTTCAGCTTTCTCCTAGCTCATACTATGCCTTCCTAACCCTGGAGAATTATCTCAGGGCTTCCCTGAAGCCCAACACCCACCTAAGAAGTGGACTATCATGTCTAGTTCAGTCCATTCAGTTTTACACGTATTTCTCTACTTTTTTTTTTCCACTAGGGATTGAAATAGGTGTCATGGCATCATTGAATTAACAGTGACTAATGTAGAAGTCACTGAGATTTTACAAATAACAACTTCTTTTAACTACCTCATTTAATTATTGACAAAGTTGACTGCATTCAGTCTGTGGCTTATAATGTTCTGAAGCATCATATATTGTAGAATATTTTTTTCGAATAAACATTTTTATTGGATATTTACATTTTAGATGTGATCCCCTCTTCCCATTTCCCCCCACCCAGAAATCCCCTATCCCACCCCCCTCCTCTTGCTTCTATGAGGATGTTCCCCTACCTACCCCCATACTCCCACCTCCCCACCCTTGAATTTCCCCCACACTGGGGCATCCAGCCTTCATGGGACCAAGGACCTCCTCTCCCAACTATGTCCAACAAGCCCCCCTCCCCTACATATAGAGCTGGAGTCATGGGTCCCTCCCTATGCACGCCCAGGCTGGTGGTTTAGACCCTGGGTGCTCTGGTTGGTTGGTGGCACTGCTCTCCCCGTGGGGCCACAAACCCTTTCAGGTCCTTCAGTCTTCTCTCTCACTTCTCCATTGGGAACTCCATGATCGGTTCAATGGTTAGCTGTGAGCATCCACCTCTGTGTATGTCAGGCTCTAGTAGACCTCTAAGAAGACAGCTATATTAGGCTCCTGTCAGCATGCACTTCCTGGCATCCACATAAGTGTCTACCTTTGGTGACTGTACATGGGATGGATACCCAGGTGGAACAGTCTTCGGATGGCCCATCCTTCAGTTTCTGTTCCACGCTTTGTCTCTAAATTTGTTCCCAGAAGTATTTTGTTACTCCTTCTAAGAAGGACCGAAGCACCCAGACTTTGGTCTTCCTTCTTCATGAGCTTCATGTGGTCTGAGAGTTGAATCTTGGTTATTGTGAGCTTTTGGGCTAATATCCAATTATCAGTGAGTGCATACCATGTATGTTCTCTTGTGATTGGGTTACCTCACTCAGGATGATATTTTCTAGTTCCATCCATTTACCTAAGAATGTCATGAATTCATTGATTTTAATAGCTGAGTAATACTCCATTGTGTAAATGTACCACATTTTCTGTATCCATTCCTCTGTTGAAGGACATCTTTCCAGCATTTGGCTATTATAAGTAAAGCTGTTATGAACATAGTGGAGCATATGTCCTTGTTATATGTTAGAGCATCTTCTGGGGATATGCCCAGGAGTGGTATAGCTGGGTCCTCAGGTAATGCTATGTCCAATTTTCTGAGGAATCACCAGATTGATTTTCAGAATGGTTGCACTAGCTTGGAATACCACCAGCTTGCAATCCCACCAGAGATTTTACAAAAATAACAAGTTCTTTTAACTACCTCATTTAATTATTGACAAAGTTGACTGGATTCAGTATATAGCTTGTGATGTTCTGAAGCATGATATACTCTAGAATGGTTTTTTTAAAACTGTTGTTACTTGGGCTGAGACATGGCTCAGTGGTTAAGATCCCCACCCCCCAACACAGAAGCTTGCAAAGGAAACATCAGTTTTCTCCCAGAGTTTCACTAAGGCAGGCTGCATGCCCAGCAGTCGATGGTCAACACAAAATGGTATTGTGATGATTTTTTTTCATACTACTTTTTGAGACATATTTTTTCTATCAGCCCTTTGCTTGTATACTATGGTTTGTCATTTTGTGGGGTTTTTTTTTCTGTGTGTGCCTGTCTGTGTGTGTGTTTCTTGTGCTTTTGCCTTGTCATTATTGTTTCTTTCTTTCTTTGGTTCCTATTCTGTTTGTTTTCTAAAAATCTAGAGAAAGGAGGCTTGGAGTTGGATGAGAGAGCAGGGTAGAGAGGACCTAAGAGGAACTGGGAAAACCTAAATCTGATCAGAATATATGATATGAGAAAACATGTTTATTAAAAGGGAAAAATTCTCATCATTTAAATTCGTAAGTACATAGGTAAACTGATATTTTCCTCATGCCAGTGTGCGTGTTATATGAGTTTACTAGCAAAGCTTTAGTTGAGATAAGATAAATTGTGTGAGAAGACAATTAGGTATTGTAGACATTTTTTGTCAAAGGAGAATTATAAAATTCAGTTAGAAATTTTTTTTTAGGTCCATAAGTCTCTTAAGTCATGTATAAATATTATGCAAAACAATCAAGTAAATAATAGCTGTTTCATCAAAGTCCTCAACCCACACCTTTCCAACCAAGAACTGTCACGTGAGGAGATAAACAGATGTAGACTGAATTCTGCTTCTCTCTCTGATACAGCAGAAGAAGAAAATGAAGTCACATCAATCAGTTTTTGTTTCCCAGGGTTTAATTGTATGGATAAACAATAAATTGAATTTTCCCACAAATCCTTGTAAATAAAAAAACACCACTGTTAATTAATAAACAAGGCGTTTTCTAATATCCCCCATAAACTGGCTGTCCCATAGCAAAAAACAAAAAACAAAAAAAGGAGTGGCCTGGCCTGGGCTGGTTCAGATGGTGTTTTACGTTGGAGGCAATGTGCCATAAGAAAGTAGTAAAGAGCAGGTGTAGCCTTTCCTTTTTACCTATTGCAATTTAGGGAAGTCTGTGATCCTGGAAAGCTGACTGCATGCTAGTTTTGGAATCACTGTCACAATTAACAGTTGGTTTTTCCCTTTATAACAAACTCTCCTTCCTGTGAATGTTTGAATCTTCTTAGGAGTTTCTGTTCCCTGTCATTATCAATCTCAAACTACTGAAAAGCATTTTAATTCACCCTGTCCCTGCATATAGAGTGTAGCAGGCAAGCATCAGAGGTGTAACATTCTGTGCTGAGGTTAACAGAGAAACTCTTTGCATCTCCTTTGCATGAGTCAAATGGAAAGTAATTCTTTGTGCAGTGTTGCCAGCTTCTACACTTTGTATATTTAGTGTAGATCTAGTTATTTATTTATTCAGTGAGCTTGTCTGTAATGTGCCTTTTGGAAGCAAAATGTGAATAACTTCATGTCCTGAAACTCTGGGGACCAACCTGCCCTTGTCATTTAGATTCTGCAGATGCTGCCTCTTTTCCAGCTTACTGCTGAGCCTCTGCTAATCACTATTAACAATGGGATTTTTGTCTCACTTGAAAATTTTCTTGTTCCCTTTCCATTGAGGTGGAGACTGTCACTAAAACCCACCACCAATAGGTATTTGCCGTGTCTGGTAGACTAGGAAACTCATTTAGGAGATGATCTAGCAAAGAAGCCAGGATGGGGGTGGGGGTGGGGTAGGTTGGGGTGGGGGTGGGGGTAGGGTTGTAACAAGCTCTAGCACAGATCAAAATGGTTAAAAGGTGTGCCATTTTAAAACATTTTTGAAATGCTAATATATGATGGAGTGATATGATAAAATAAAAGATACCATGGAAATGAAAACAGGTTTCCTAAAATAATTTCATAAAACAGAGCAAACATTCAAAACAACTTCCTAAGACTAGATTTAGACATTTTGGGCAATTTAGACACAAACCATAACTTCAGCTTATTTTTCTAGCTACTTCTTCCTTCCCCACTCCAACATTCTAACTAAGCTAACAAAGGCCACCTGCTAGTTCCACTGAACAACCTCTCAAGGAGAGAGATGGTCACCAGTACATATTTTCCCTGTGATTTTTGACAGCTTTAATTATCTGGGTTTTTCTTATGATATATAGTAACAGTCTAGCTCTGTGGTCAGTTTCTCATCCCCTTCTGCATTGACTTAATATTTATTACTACAGTTCATTTGCAAAATGAGCTATTTCTCACTGTGTCGCAAGTTCAATACAGAGCTAAGACAACCTTATTTTACCACATCTGTATTCCCAGGGCATTAGGGGGCAGGGAGGAGTTAATGCCTCTGTAGAGACTGAATTCCCTTTGCATTTTACCAATTCCTTCTCTCAACTCATGCTTCCAGAGCGTATTGCTTATGCTAAAAGCATTCATAAGGGTCAGATTATGCAAAGTGTAACTTAATTTCTGAGACATCGCTTTTAACCTGCCACCCTTGGGTTCCCATCCCTGACTATAGTAATCCTTAAGTAATGAGCGTTTTTGAACAGAACATGCAATACATCAAATATCTAGTTTGGAAAGCATCTCAATTAATGGAATGTGTTCTGATCTCCTAAAGCATTTTTTCACCTACATTAATTATCTTTAGGAAAAAGTTCAAATTCCCAGTTCCAGAAAACAAATATTTATTAAAAATGAATTTCACCATCAGAACCAGGAGAGCGGTTTTGACTACAGCGTTTGCTACAATGTTGATGATCACAAGATTCTCAGTGACTAATGAAGCAGTCTCTTGGAAAATAAAAAACATGAAATAACAGATGCTATTTTTTAAAAAATATAACCCAATCAAAAACATCTTGATAGAAGAAGTAAAATTTGTTTTCATGTTTGGTTGTCGTTTTAGTCTTGTTAGAAAATCTGATTAATTAAGTTTTTGAGAGTTCCCTAGTTAAGTAATTTCTCTTAAAGAACTCACTAATTTCTAATAGTGATCATATTTGGAAGGGATGGCTACAATCACAATGAAATGACACTTGAAGTATGCTTGTTCCATCAAGTCCGTCCTAAGTAGATTTACACACTAAATCACTGCAACACATTTAAAACATGCTCAGCCTTTGTACTGTTTTATTTACGAATGCAACAAATGTTTTTACTCAGGAAAATGCAGAGTATTTATACCCTAGGAAAGTAAGTGTGGTGTGTGTGCTGTGTGGGTGTATGTGTTGTCTGAGTGTTGTATGTCTGAGTATTGTGTACGTTTCTGTGTGTGAATTGTGTGTGTTGTTTGTGTGTGTGTATGTGGTGTGTGTGTGTGTGTGTGTGTGTGTGTGTGTGTGTGAGAGAGAGAGAGAGAGAGAGAGAGAGAGAGAGAGAGAGAGAGAGACTGTGTGTAATTTGTGGAGGAGGGAGTTTGAGTGGGTGGTTGCACACAAGTTTGTGGAAACACCTGGTGGAGACCAAAGCGGACATTATTCTCTGTTTGTCCTCACCTTATTTTTTGAGACAAGGATCCCTCCCTGAGTCTAGACCTCATTGACTTACCATACTGCCTGGCCAGCGGGCTCCAGGGATCCACCTCTTGCAACAGTTATAGATACTCGCTTCCATGAGGTTCTATAACATAGGTGCTAAGGATTTGAACTCAAGTCCCATGCTTTCACAGAAATGAATTTACCAACTGAACCACCACCATCCCCAGCCTTAAATTTGGCTGTAAATAATAGTCATTTACCCTTTCAAAGTATTTCATAATTACAAAATATAAGTGAGCCCTTCAAAATAAAAACATTTTTAGCTAAGGGAAAAACATCTCCCCACAAAAGAAATATTTTAACAAGTAACTTCTGAAACTACCTGAGTCTTTATTGGAATAAAATAAAAATTACCTAACTTGTTGTAAAGTGGGAAGTACTGTTTCTATGGAAAATCAAGTACAACGCTCAGGAAATTCTTCCTAACCTATCTCAGTATGAAATGCTGGTGAGGCTAAAAGCTACTGAGTTCTTTGTCAAAGTAAGCACAAGGACATCATCTAGGAAGCTTGTGATCACTCACCAGAGGCAGCACTTACATTTAAAAACGTGAAAGGTTAGAAGGATCAGGAACTCAGTTGCTAATAGACTTCATTGTGGTTCAAGAAACAGGCTGTGGAGGGAGCACAATTGAAAATAGAATGCTTTTGTTTGAAATAGAGGATTTACCTATACGTTAAGAGTCAGTGTTAGAAGATCAATATGTTACTTCTGACTCTTAGCTGCAGTACCAAATACAGAAAACTCAGGGTTTTTGGTGGCACAGTAGCAGGTTCAATCAAGCCATGCCTTAGGCCACAGGTTCTTTGAGTGAATGGTAACAGCTGGAGGGATGGATCAGAGTCCACATTGTTTGTCACCCTCAGCTAAGCCCTGTGTCTTCACACACTCTTGAGCAGGTACTCTCCTGCCTTGCTTCTACTTCAGCTAAGAAAAGGGCTTAAACTTAATCCCCCCCTCTGTGTCTCTGTGTGTCTCTGTCTCTCTGTTTCTCTCTCTCTCTCTCTCTCTCTCTCTCTCTCTCTCTCTCTCTGTGTGTGTGTGTGTGTGTGTGTATGTGTGTAAAATTGTTATAGAGTTAGGAAACAACTTTATTTAATCTTGCTAAAGTCAGATGAGGTAACAGCAGATGTCTAAGACACAAAGGCCTTTATATTGCCCAAAATTAATTGTATCAAAGTTATAAGAATAAAGGTGTTTGTAAATAAGCACTTATTTGTGCATATAATTCCAGATATTAACATTAGTGTAAATTATTCATTTGTACAATTCAGTAATGTTCTCCTGTTTTATTGTTCGACTTTAAGATGAAATGCCCTTCCTATAGAATCAATTTGAGCTTTTACTATTGAAATTAACTATTATTTTTTGCAGAACATATGAAAATTTCTAAGATTAGACTTTTAATAGGCAAAATAGATGAACATTATTTTATCCTGTTCTGTGTTGACAGAAATAAACTTACTTCCCTGCTTTACACAAGAAATATGTTAGAGATATCTTTGTACAGTTAAAAATAAATTAAATAGAAAGGGGAAATGCTTCAAAGTAATAATGGTGGTGTTGAGCTGGGATAATTCACTATTGGAATTCTCTAGATAATCCCAAATGGGGCCAGAATTCCTTTCCAGGATGAGAGTCTATAAAGGCAGGCAAACAAGCCTCTTGTCCTTTGTAGTTAATCCTTTCCCTAAAGCGTGAAAAGGGCTCAGGATAACAAGAGTGGAATCAGTAAAATCAACATGATTTTGCAGTTTATATTCTTAACAATACTAACTGATCAATAGGCTTTCAGGAACTGACAAATACAATAAGATCTGCTTGACAAATCAATCTAGTGTAGTAGGCTCTGTCTTCCCCTCCCCTCCTCCCTTAAATCCTCCTCCTCCTAGATTCACACAGAGGTCAGGGGAAGAGTGCTGTTGGTATACAGACAGTAGGAAAGTTTTCATGGCAATGCTTAGATAACTTTTATGACTACTTTTAAAAAGTGTTTGTGTTTTTCATTGTGAGAGGAGACCTGTCTTTTCTGCCAAGAAACGTTCAGGACATCAAACAGGGATTCTCTTCCGAATTTCCAGTGTTTAGAGGTGCTGGTAGAAATCATAATACAGAGAAGATTACAGGAAATGTACAGGGTGTTCTCTTAGAGCTTTTATACAAGTCTTACCCAAATCCCATAATACCACTAGATGTCAGAGATCTTGAAAGAAACGTAAAAGAGAAAATGTAGACCCCACAAACAGCATGCCTACATGGCAGAGAATTAATGAGGTCCAACTCGGCTCTGAATACATGACTGTACCCCACAGAGAACTGAGTCACCCCTCACCAGTTCATGAAGACACAAGAACACACTTTTCTTTTAAATCTGGTCCTTGACACTCAGCAGGGACTTTTGTGAACTTTGTCATCTTCCTCTGCCCTTGAAGCCAGCACGAGGGAAGTGGATCTAATTAATAAGAGGTGGTGCCAGTTGCAGAGTCAGCCACTGCTTTCCAGAAGCTGCAAAACCACCACCGGCACTTTTAAATTTGGAGTATCCTTTCGCGAATCCCCTGTTGTAATTTATAATTCTCAGTGGACCTATATTTGTCTTGAACTGATCGTTTATATGGGCTTTCCAAGGAATTTCTTCACTACACTTGTTGTAGAGCAGGAGAAAGGGGGTGGCTGAACCCAAGGGGGGGCGTGCGTGGAGGCGGGAATAATCTCTAAGGGGGCTTTAAAACCTTCCGTGGTTAAAGTTACACTTATGCGAGGATACACACACACACACACACACACACACACACACACACACACACTGCACAAGTTCAGCGAGGCTGTGTAATGAGCATGGACTGTAAATTCTGTAGGTAGCCAAATTCAATTTTTTAAAAAAAATCACAATTGCTCCCCCAAAATGGCTATAAAACAACGCTTGCCTCAGGAGGTAAATTTATAGCCCCATGCCTCTCCCAGGCACGCCGGAGGGTTCTGCTCCCGGCTCTAATCTCTGCGAGATGTTTTTTGCATGTGTTGTGTGACAAGAGGGAAGGGGAGTGGGTTGAGCTCGCTCCTCTCCCATTGTCAGCGCGTCTAGTGAGTGTTGGGAAAACCTGTCCGCGGGATCCTGTGTCATCTCTCCCTGCTTGTGCTCAGGAAAAGTCCGCGCTGCTCAAGGCTGCTCGCTCCCCCCCTCTCTCCTCTCTCTCTCTTTCTCTGTTTCCTTTTCATTCTGCTTCCTCGGAGCCGACTGAAGCAGGGAGAGGGAGCAGGATTAGAGTCAGCCACCGGCTATCAGCGGAGCAGAGATAAAAGGAACTGCTTCTTAAGCGCCACTGCCGCAGCCCTTGTTAATTTTTTCTCTTCTTTCCACACAACAGTTGTGCCTCATTATCCGGTGCCTGGCTCGATTTTTTTTCCTTTTTCTTTCTTTCTTTTTTTTTTCCTTTTTTTTTTTTTTTTTTTTGAGGGTTTGAAGTTTCTGTGATTCCGTGACTGTTACAGAAGAAGAGACGTTAGTGTTGCCATGAGGTCTTGATTGTCTGCATTTATGAATGAAACTGACCTAAATCACCTGTTACCTCCAGTTTCCAGATTGTTTGAACTTCTCTGGCCGCACAATACAGGAAGGAAGGCTGCAGCAGCTCAGGGACCTCCAGCGTCTGCAGCATGGGCTGGTTCATTGGGATTGCCTGTCTTTTCTGGGGTGTATTACTTACAGCCAGAGCAAACTATGCAAACGGAAAGAACAATGTGCCAAGACTGAAATTATCGTACAAAGGTAAAGCTTTCCTTTTATTTTATCTCGCTATCTTTGTAATGCTTCCTCCTTTCTTTCCTTGAACTCCCAACACTAATCATCAAAGCTTTAGTTTAACCTGGGAAACCTGTGTCATTTAGTGAAAATTTCCGTGGAAATTTAAACACTTTCCCAAAAACAACAAAAAAGCACGTCTTCTGTTTGATATGTGACAACTTAAATGCAAACAAAGAACATTTAATCACAGTGAGCTAGCTGTGTGCTTGCTCCGTGCATGCTGAACTGGGTACCTTCCGATCATTCTTCTGTGCCGTTCATTCTTCTCACTTTACTTCTATTAAAATATTTTTAAATGACTACAAATGCAAAAGAATGCCATCTTTATAGAAATTCGTGCCTCACCTATCATAACCATTACAGCGAACAGTACCTCCTTAGTTGTAGGCACTAAATGGTTAATCGTCATCATGAATATTCAGTTTGCTCAAATCTGACACTCAGATGCTTAACATAAGCAGTAGATCATGGTTTGCCAAGAGAATATAAACTGGGGAGAACAGGCTAGTTTTTCCACACTGTGTTGTGATGGCGAAAAGACTGTGTTTCCCTAATTGGTGGAAAACTAGCCTTTGAAATAAAATGTTATTTAATTTTATACGTAGTTAAGTGACAATTCAAGGAATGATATTCTCTAGTGACACAGCTAGTTAGTTACATGAACTTCTTTTTAAGTGTAAATTTATAAAAGAGAACCCTGTGAGGTCATAGGATACTTTCTGTTACAGATTCCTCTCTCTCTCTCTCTCTCTCTCTCTCTCTCTCTCTCTCTCTCTGTGTGTGTGTGTGTGTGTGTTTTCAGATGACAATTTTAAAGAAAATATTTGCTTTATATTTGTTTGGATAAATCTCAAAGACTGATGTGTGAAGTATTGGTACAGCAATTCCTAAACACTCTCTCTCTCTCTCTCTCTCTCTCTCTCTCTCTCTCTCTCTCTCTCTCTCTCTGTGTGTGTGTGTGTGTGTGTGTGTGTGTTTACAAAACTTTTAGTGACAGGGTATTTCTCTGGTCTTATTAAATGGAGTTTAAGATTAAACCATTTTAACTCTTATAGTTTAACTCCCCAAGGTGCTGATTTCCTATGATTCTCAGATTTCTTGGATGGGGGTGGGGCACCGAGTAGCTTCCACCTCTGCTATATATTCAGTTAACAAGATCCATGAAGAGTATTGGCTAATTCTAGACACACTTCCTTTTTCACATGACTGTTACAGAGATAATGTATTTCTAATTTTCACATGATAGGGAACAACTTTTTCTGAATTCTTTAGTGTGAATAGGGATATCAATTAAGAAAGGCATAATTTTCACAGTTTGCATGAGAAAATTAAACACCTATTAATGACTGCATTTGGATTCAACTTAGGATAGAAATACATTGACTTGGAAAATTATTTTTAGTATAGTATTTCATTGAGCATATAATTGCACATAGATTTAACACAAAATAAGCAGTTAGATTATTACATGAGTATTGAAAAATCACATAGTATACATTAATCGTTTCATTAAGTAATGTATTTCTATATAACTTTATTGAACTTAGCTACATATTATATAAAATAATCTACATTTTCATTGGTCTTTGATTTGTATGATTGAGAAGGTATCATAAAACTATATATAGATTGTCAGTTTATCTTATTCAAGCTTATACTTCTTGTAAGTTTCATATTCAACTTTGATTTTTAAAACTGTGATTCCCAGGTTTGGGTCTCTAAGATGTCAAATGGCTGCATGCTATAATTCGGTGTTAGCAAATTTGAAATAACAAAGTATTAGTTTAAGAATCTAATAGTCTTAGAAAGAGTTTTCAAGTTGTGGAATAAACTGTAATATAAGATTAAAATTCACTATCCTTCCCTATTTTGTGAAAATTTTATTTTCTTGGCACTAATTATTGTCAGTCAGAGGGGAGGCACCTGTCATGTCTAGTCATTCAACTTGGATAGATAGTGTTGAATTGAAACTGCCCTTATTTATGTACTATGTACATATGTTTAAACTTGTCTGCTGATGAGGGCTGTATGCATTATCAAGATAGATATATCTATATCTACATCTACATCTACATCTACATCTACATATATATATATATGCATCACTGTCTCTGTAAGTCTTAACAGATTTTCCCTCTGGCAGGAATTTTTGTGCTTTCCTTTAAATTTATATCTTCCTCAGAGCTCTGTAAGGATTCTATTGATAAATCAAGAGCTTGGCAGTTTGATACAATAAATTACAAAGTGAACAACAGCAAGGGATAAGAGGAAGAGTTCCAGCAGATTTCTTCAGTCATTTTATTGGTGTGTCTTTACCTTTGTGTCTTGTCACACACTCTTGTTTTGTAAAAGCACATGCCTGATAATCAACTGTCAAGACTTTGTTTCTAACCGTGAGAGAAATTTTCATTTTTATATCTGCTTCTTATTTTTTTTCTGACTTAATTAGACGTCAAGCACAGTTAAACTATCTACTGCATCACCCTTAAAAATATTGCGGCACGACTCATGAAGAGTTAAATCCCTGCCAACCGTAATTTCCCATGGTCACTTGTCTTCAAAGATCCACCATTAACTCTGTCATTGCTCAGGTTGCCAAGATGAATTTTCAGGCAATCACTGTGCTGGCTTTCTCCTTGTCATTCTGCCTGCGAGTAGATGAAAGAGATTTGATATGTTAAAGGGGGAAGAGAAGTAAAGGCACTCAGGCGGCTTCTGTAGGGGATGTGCTTACATATCTAATAAGGTACCTCTACTTTCTAGGAAAGGGAGCTGAATAGATGTTGTCAGAACCATCTGGAGAAGTGATAATATTAGAAAAATGGGCTATGCTGGCTTCTCCTCTGAACCAGTCTGATTTAGAATCCTTGTGGGGGAAGGAAACGTGAGAACTCTGTAAATCTCAATGTCACATAGAAATTACCCTCAAGAAACATTCACTGAGAGATGAGTCTGCCCTCCTCGAGTGTGTGAACTGTAGCTGGCTAAATGTTCAAATCCCCCTCTTGTAAATGTGTACATAACTGTTTATTTTGTCTACAAAATTGCTCAGTTTTTTCCTCTCTTATGAAATTCTAAGAAATCATATGATCTTTCATCTGAGATGTATGGTACAATGAAATCTTCAGAAAAACCTGTATGATTCACAAGAAGAAGAAGGAGGAAAAAGATTTGGGTGTTTTAAACAAGTAACAAATGTTCCATCACTCAATGTAATGTTTTTTTCTAGTGCACGATGTGCCTCAGATTGGGAAGAAATCAAAGACACATGCAAGTCTCAGTATGATGGTGTCTGGTGAATCCAAAGGTTAAATCAATGATTTTAACCTTTCCTTCATGGAGGGAGGGGGAACTTAATAAACAGCACTTAAGTTAAGGGCAGACATTTCAAAGGATTTTTCATTATTCCACTACTTTTTTCTCTTTCTAAGAATCAAGTTTTTTAATTATTGTAAAAGTGAGATGGCCATTTAAACCAAGACAGCCAATTTTCACTAATTAAAATTTTATATAAAAATATCAAAAGTTGATGTATCTTTAGCTTCATATATTATGATTACCTTAAAATAAATTAATAGGATTGCTGGTTTACATAACTTCATTTCTTTCTGTGATGCAATTAAAAAACATTTAACAATGAAGTATTAATACACCTGTGTGGCTACTTCTATAAACATGCCATTATCATAAATAAACATTCATATCTGATATTAATATTGATTGTTGAATAAACAAATTTATGTACTCAATAAAATAAAAAATTTTAAATATTGGTGATAAAACTCTTTTAAGTCACAGATTGCATTGAATATACATATGTATACATATATATAATTAGAGAGAGAGATTATACGAGAGTACTCAACCTGTGGGTCACAACCCCTTTGGCTGTCACCTATCAGACATTCTACATAGCAGATATTTACATTATGACTCATAACACTAGCAAAACTACAGTTATGAAGTAGTAATAAAACAATTTTAATGTTGGGGCTCATCACAGCATGAGGAACTGAATTATAGGGTCACAGCTCACAGCATTAGTAAAGTTGAGAACCACTCTTTTAGACTCTGTGTTTATATGTATATATAAGATTTGACTTTCTAGATACTATTAAGATGTTTCAAGGAGCTCTTAAATAGTCACACAGTGACACAGCATAAGTTTTACATTAATAATCCCCTTGCAAGTAAAATATATCTAGAAATGTGCATTTACACATACACAGAATTATGAAGTTATAAATTATAAATTGTTTTAACAACTTTCTAAAATTGTCACTGCATGTTTCTGGGTCTCTGAGTTAATGAGTCTTTTTTAAAATACATTTTTATTATCAAACTGTATTTACTTTCAAATCATATATTGACTCAAAACTTTTGAATTTAAGATGGTGAAAACTAGATTTTTGACAAATCTATTCAAGACATATCCTAACAAAAATCATGAAAGTTGAACATATAATAACACACAAATGTATCCTGTCATTCAACTCTAGTGACATCAAATGTAGGATCCTGAAAATTCTCAATTTGTAGCCCTTCTGTTAAATCTATCAAGCAGGTTGAACTTTGATGTGACAGAAAACATAATATAGACTTTAAGAAACAGAAAACCACTGAGACTGTGAAACTATTTCCTAGAACTCTATAATGTGACAACTTGTAATAATTAAACCTGAAGTCTGAATGGTTTAGAATTGAGATTTCTGACTTGTCACTTGAGGTCACTACAGGTATAAGCAATAGGATTATATATTCTAGTGATTTAATGAACTAAACAGGCATAAGTCTATGGTGTCAATTATTCTTTGATTTCCGATACTTGATTATCAAAATATACTTAACAGACACAGTATCACAGTATGGTTTAGGGTCAATTATATTTAGAGCATACTTAAGTTTACAATTGAGAACTCATTAAGGTATAACTTTAAAAAGAAATAATAGGAAGGATTATGGTTATCCCTATTGCCAATAATAAAATTTAAACTGTTGGGTGTAGATATCATTAATGTGAGTATATAATTGTTTTATAGACTAAATTTTGTGACATATTTCTGGATGTATACTTAAAAATCCTATAATTTAAATTGGTGTCTGTGAGAAAATTTGTGGTTTAACTTCTTATCCAGATATTTTTTATTTAAACATCCATGAATCACAGTTTTAAAAGTATTAAATCTAAATTCAAGATTTTCCTAAACAAAATTTCTATTTGGATTTGTCTAAATCTATAGTTACCACTGTGAAAATAAATTCTGAATTGCTCATCATTTAACAACTTTAATTTACTAAGACCTAATACTATTTCTTGACAATGGATGTAGTAAGAAAATTACTGTTACCATCCTTAATGAAAAATTCTATAATTATGAGATGGATACCCACCAAGTTATATGTAAGCCTCCAAAACTCTGTCAACACTGTGCTGAGTTTATTGCTTGGGATAAAGCTCATTTTGAAAAGTTCAACTGGTAGTTGTAAATAAAGTAAGAATACGTGTGAATCTAGATGGCCTTTCCCTCTGCCTGGCTTCTAGGGTGCTACTTAATGGAATTACCATGATTTGCAGTTCTATGCTCCCGCTAATAGGTGGCAGTAGCAATTTGTGACAGCTCTTTCATTAGTTTGAAAATAGGCAGGCTGCTAGAATAAATACACACAGAGTAACATTGTAAAGGCCAACCCTGGGAAAACTAACACAAGAGTCATGATATGTATCATGAACTGAGGGAACATTGGTGAGGATGGAATTTTACTAACGGTTTTGATGTGCTCTTCAGGGTGAGTAGACTAGCACATTTCCCCACATACAAGTAAGTGGCTTTAAGTATGAAAGAGGTAGTACATTTTAATTTAAATGAGAATTATAATAAAATTTTATCCATAAAATTATCTGTAGTTAAACAACCTAAAAAGTGAAATAGTGATTACAGACAATTAGATTAGGGTAGACCAGGTGTGTGTGTGTGTATGTGTTGTACAATTTACATATGCACATATTTACACAAATTATAAAATGTGCTTATAAGAAAGAATAATCTTGCATGTGATATATTTTGGCCCATCATTTATATAATTATGGAAGAGCTGAGAATATAAAATAGTATTTAGAAAACTCCATTGTAGTTTAAAGTAACTATTCCTTTAAATTTTATTGTGTTTTTAACTATAATTAAAATCAAACATATGGAAGACTCTGTAAATTCTATCTAACACAAATAACTTCGAATGTCTGCAGCTACTATCTCTTTCTATTGCCAAGACATAAACATCTGTATAAATAGGAAACTCACACACTATTCCCAAACAGTAACAAAGCTGGACTCTGTCAAGCCCAGGATAAGAAAATATACAATTTATACTTGAACTAGGGAAGAAAGATAAGCAAAAATAAAATTCTGTTGATAAATTTGAAGAATGATTTGCTCTTTCTGTTTTTTATAATCTTAGTGTAAAACACAGAAAGACTACAAACTCAGTGAACTTTGTCATTCATTGAATGAGTCACTAAAACTGTACCTTTAGGTTTCCTTTCCTTAAATGTGGCATGGGAAACAGTGTTAACCA
The DNA here is from genome assembly GCF_004785775.1 of Grammomys surdaster. Taxonomy (NCBI): domain Eukaryota; kingdom Metazoa; phylum Chordata; class Mammalia; order Rodentia; family Muridae; genus Grammomys; species Grammomys surdaster. The sequence goes on from NW_021604705.1 coordinate 5,674,036, forward strand.
AACTCTATAGTGATAATGTATGGCTGCAATCACAAATTTGTCTATAGATGAATTACAACGTGACTGACTTGAGTATTCATAAGAAAACTAAAGAACATCTATTGACTATATCAGATGAGTATTTAGTTTTTTTTTAAAGTGCTTACATTAATCATCTTGTTTTGCTACATTGTGATGTTTGCAAGGCTAGATATGATTAGTTGGTGTTTTTATATGTTCTATGGTTAGAACGGTCACTCTTTGTTGATTGATTTTTGTGCATTTTTGCCAGCCTTTGTTGTCTTATCTGAAGTGTACATTTTGATCAAATGTAATTCCTTTAGTATATACTAAGAGTATAAATTCGTAGTCAGTGAATTGAACAGTATAGTGGTGATAGTTAATTTTAATTGTTGAATAGACACAACCTACTATCACCCAAAAAAGAGACTTTAAAAGGGATTGCCAATGAGCATATCTATGGAGGAGTCTCTTAAATTAATTGATGTAGGAAGACACAGCTCACTGTGGGTAGCACCATTCCTTAGGCAAAGGATACTTAACTACATAATACAGAAGTTATTTACCCAAGCAGAAACTAGCAAGAAAGCAAGCGAGCATTCATACATTAATTTCTTTTGATTTTTGACTGAGTCTGTTGTATGACTAACTTTAAAGTTTGTCTCATTTTTCCCACAATAATGGACTATAAGATGGAATTATTAGAAGTTCTCTTCTCTCCTTAGTTGCTTTGTATTTTTTCTTTCATTGTATTTTATCATATCAACAAAAACAAAACCAGGAAAATGACATTTTAGAGGAAGCAAGTGTTGAGCTAGCTTCTACAGTAAAGCTGTAACTGGAACCACTTGGTTCAGCAAACCTGTGAGAACAGAAGAGCTCCATAAATAGTAGCTCCACATAAGTCAATCTTCTTCCAGGACCGCACCAGAAAGTGTCCGGTCATTTTGTCATCTACAGCTCAGGGATAGAAAATACACATAGCAAGACTATGCATGGAGACTCTAGTGACTGAACTGAAGAATTCTGCCATCCACTTTGCACAAATATTCTGATTTTCCTTATTCTGTTGAGGTACATTCAGGAGAGAAAGAGAAATGGAAGAAGGGAAGGAGGGAAGAAGAAAGAAAGAAAGAAAGAAAGAAAGAAAGAAAGAAAGAAAGAAAGAAAGAA
>NW_021604705.1:5675218-5681451 GCF_004785775.1 Grammomys surdaster
GAAAGAAAGAAAGAAAGAAAGAAAGAAAGAAAGAAAGAAAGAAAGAAGGAAAGAAAGAAGGAAAGAAAGAAAGAGGGAGAAGGGAGACATCTCACACCAAGTAGTGACAAAAGTAAAGAAATGTGTCCTATCTTTATGCAACAAAATTCAGGGTTTGTCAACAAAACATTTCTCTAATTAAAGTTAGAAGTGTAATCATAAAGCAGTTCATGAGATTTTTTTTTAAATCATCCGCATGGAGAAGCAACCTGGCTTTGCTCTCTGACAGTTTGTTAAATGCACCATCTCAGAGCCTCCCTTGCCTCCTCTTCTGTGCTTATCTAGAGCAATGGTTTCTCATACCTCTGTTGCTACAGAATGCCACCTCTCCCTCCATCCATCATCCTTGCTCTTGAGCACCTACTTGTTTGGGCAGTGAATGTGATAGGAAAAAACTACAAGAATCTTTTCTAAAGTATGAATATACACAGCACACCTTAAGTTCTTTTAACTTTTTGGATCTCAAATAATTGAGAAGACAGGACTTAGACTGTTTAAGAGTTCCACAGTTTGACAAGTATAATCTAAGTTCATTTATAAAGTTTGATGGGAGATTCTTTAAAAGGTGACAACCAAGTAGAAATATCAGGAAGGGGCAGTAACAGAGGTCCCAAAGTACATTTATGTACAAGTTATAGCGATTAAGCGTTAAGTAGTCTGGTAAAGATAAAGTTGTTCCCACTTGAGGTTAAATTCAAATTATAGGAATGTCATTGGCTATTCAAAATGTGTATCATGAATTTTAAAGGTTTTATCTTTAATCTTAAAGTCTTGAACAAGCAAATGTTTCTGTTTTTACCGTCATATATGAGTCATCTTAAAAGAAATAGATTTTCCTCATCTCTGTAGGCTTCTTCACAAAAATCAGTTGTTGAGATTTCTTACTCTTTATATGACAGATGCACATTCAGGGTAACATAACCTTGCTGGGATGTTTCTGAATGAATGAATTATTTTTGGATAAAACAATAATATAGAATGGCTTTCTAAAGAAGATGGCATTCCATTTACTGAAGTATCTATCAGGCTTCTGAAACATAGTATAAGAAAATCAGTCTTGAATGACCAGGAAGGCAAAAATGAAGAATGGAATGATTGCCACCATTCAAAGCCTTCCTTATATTTTTATGTTCTTTTTATTTTAAAGTGTCATTACTATGTGATTTATAACTTATATATGTTATACAGTAAGCTACAACATAGCAGGGTAGGCATTCTATGAAATTAATATGTAGATATCAAGATTAGCTTAAAAACGAGATCAATATGGCCAAGTGGCATACATTATAAGTACATTCTGCCACATGGTTTATATATGTTTTCTTGAAATACATTCCAAATACATAAGTGAAGTTTCCTTTTAACCAAAGGCCTGGGGACTTGAATTTAGGTATCAAATGTAAGAGCTTCTGCTACTATAGCTCCTTGAGACTACCAACTACACTGATCTCAAATGCTGGTTTCATCTTTTCTTCTAATTTCTCTTGCTTTAGACTATTATTTTACCAGAAGGTTGTGAAGAACATTTTCTACTTTTGTTAAGAGGAGGCCACTTATGCTATCACTGAATGTGTATTACCTCAGTTGTGGGTCTCCACACTACTATCTTTAAACATGAAAGCATCCCACGTACTAGCCTACATAGTGCTTGGTTACCATTTGAGATGTTTCTCTGGCTCATCTTCTAACATATAATAAGAATTTTCAAAACAGGCTTGTAAAATCTTGAAATGTCTTAATATTATGATAGACCAGGCATCTGATTAATATTCTCATACAAACAAAAAAAAGGACTTCTTTTGGAGTTATATAGCTCAATAATTTCATTTTTAATACATTTCTATTTGAATAGACACAAATACACGCACACATTGTATCTATTGCTCAATGCTTAAATGGGAGGAAGTCACAAAAAGCTGGTTCTTTTTCTTTTTTTTTTTTTTTTTTAATTTTTTTATTGGATGTTTTATTTACATTTCATATGTTGTCCCCTTACCCCATCCCCCACCCACCCAGGAACCCCCAATCCCCTCACACCTCCTCCTTCTTCTTTGTGGATGTAACCTCTATCTACCCCCCCACTCCCACCTCCCCACCCTCAAAACTCCCACCCCCTGGGGCGTCCAGCCTTCATGAGGTCAAGGATCTCATCTTCCACCTGTGCCCAGCAGGGCCCTCCACTCTTATATATTCAGCTAAGGCCCTGGATCCCTCCATAAGTGCTCCCAGGCTGGTGGTTTAGACCCTGGGAGCTGTGGTTGGTTGGTATTGTTGCTCTCCTCATGGGACCACAAATCCTTTCAGCTCCTTCAGTCTTCACTCTAACTCCTCCATTGAGAACCCCATAATCACTTCAATGGCTAGTTGTGAGCATCTGCCTCTGAATATGTCAGACTCTTGAAGACCTCTGAGGAGACATCCATATCAGGCTCTTATCAGCATGCACTTCCTGACTTCCACATCAGCATCTACCTTTGGTGACTGCACATGGGATGGATACTCAGGTGGAAAGGTCTTCAGACGGCCCCTCCTTCAGTTTTTGTCCCTCGCTTTGTCTCCATATTTGCTCCCTTGAGTATTTTGTTGCTCCTTCTAAGAAGGACCACATCACCCCCACTTGGTCTTCCTTCTTTATGGACTTCATGTGGCCTGTGAGTTGCATCTTGGGCATTTTAAGGTTCTGGGCTAATATCCAATAATCAGTGAGTGAATACCATGTGTGTTCTTTTGTGATTGGCTTACCTCACTCAGTATGATAATTTCTAGTTCCATCCATTTACCTAGGAACCTCTCAAATTCATTGTTTTTAATAGCTGAGTAATACTCCATTGTGTAAATATACCACATTTTTTTAATCCATTCCTCAGTTGAAGGACATCTGGGTTCTTTCCAGCTCCTGGCTATTATAAATAAGGCTGCTATGAACATAGTTGAGCATATATCCTTATTATATGTTCGAGCACCTTCTGGGTATATGCCTAGGAGTGGTATAGCTGGATCCTCGGGTAATGCTATGTCCAATTTTCTGAGGAACCGCCACACTGATTTCCAAAGTGGTTGCACCATCTTGCAGTCCCACCAACAATGGAGGAGTGTTCCTCTTTCTCCACACCCTCGCCAGCATCTACTATCACCTGAGTTTTTAATCTTAGCCATTCTGACTGGTGTGAGATGGAATCTCAGGGTTGTTTTGATTTGCATTTCCCTGACGACTAAGGATGCTGAACATTTCTTTAGATGCTTCTCGGCCATTCGAGTTTCTTCCGTTGAAAATTCTTTGTTAAGCTCTATACCCCATTTTTTAATAGGGTAATTTGGTTGTCTGGAGTCTAATTTCTTGAGTTCTTTGTATATATTGGATATTAGCCCTCTATCAGATGAAGGATTGGTAAAGATCTTTTCCCAATTTGTTGGTTGTCGTTTTGTCCTATTGACAGTGTCCTTTGCCTTACAGAAACTTTGCAATTTTATGAAGTCCCATTTGTCAATTCTCGATCTTAGAGCATATGCCATTGGAGTTCTGTTCAGGAACTTTTCCCCTGTGCCCAAGTATTCGAGGCTTTTCCCCACCTTCTCTTCTATTAGTTTCAGTGTATCTGGTTTTATGTGGAGGTCCTTTATCCACTTAGATTTGAGCTTTGTACAAGGGGATAAGAATGGATCAATTTTCATTCTTCTACATGTTGTCCTCCAGTTGAACCAGCACCATTTGTTGAAAATGCTGTCCTTTTTCCACTGGACAGTTTTAGCTCCTTTGTCAAAGATCAAGTGACCATAGGAGTGTGGGTTCATTTCTGGGTCTTCAATTCTATTCCATTGATCTTCCTGCCTGTCTCTGTACCAATACCAGGTAGTTTTTATCACTATTGCTCTGTAGTACAGCTTGAGGTCAGGGATGGTGATTCCTCCCGAAGTTCTTTTATTGTTGAGAATAGTTTTCGCTATCCTAGGTTTTTTGTTATTCCATATGAATTTGAGAATTTCCTTTTCTAACTCTGTGAAGAATTGAGTTGGGATTTTAATGGGGATTGAATTGAATCTGTAGATTGCTTTTGGCAAGATGGCCATTTTTATTATATTAATCCTGCCAATCCATGAGCATGGGAGATCTTTCCATCTTCTGAGATCTTCTTCAATTTCTTTCTTCAGAGACTTGAAGTTCTTGTCATACAGGTCTTTCACTTGCTTGGTTAGATTCACACCAAGGTATTTTATATTATTTGCAACTATTGTGAAGGGTGTCATTTCCCTAATTTCTTTTTCAGTCTGTTTATCTTTCATGTAGAGGAAGGCTACTGATTTGTTTGAGTTGATTTTATAACCAGCCACTTTGCTGAAGTTGTTTATCAGGTTTAGGAGTTCTCTGGTGGAAGTTTGGGGGTCACTTAAGTATACTATCATATCATCTGCAAATAGCGATATTTTGACTTCTTCCATTCCTATTTGTATCCCTTTGACTTCTTTTTGTTGTCTAATTGCTCTGGCTAAGACTTCCAGTACTATATTGAATAGGTAGGGGGAGAGTGGGCAGCCTTGTCTAGTCCCTGATCTTAGTGGGATTGCTTCAAGTTTCTCTCCATTTAGCTTGATGTTGGCTACTGGTTTGCTGTAAATTGCTTTTACTATGTTTAGGTAGGGGCCTTGAATTCCTGATCTTTCCAAGACTTTTATCATGAAGGGATGTTGAATTTTGTCAAATGCTTTCTCAGCATCTAGTGAGATAATCATATGGTTTTTTTCTTTAAGTTTGTTTATATAGTGGATTACATTGATGGATTTCCGAATATTGAACCATCCCTGCATTCCTGGGATAAAACCTACTTGATCATGATGGATGATTGTTTTGATGTGGTCTTGGATTTGGTTTGCTAGAATTTTATTGAGTATTTTTGCATCGATGTTCATAAGGGAGATTGGTCTGAAGTTCTCTTTCTTTGTTGGGTCCTTGTGGGGTTTGGGTATGAGTGTAATTGTAGCTTCATAGAACGAATTGGGTAGTGTTCCTTCTGTCTCTATTTTGTGGAATAGTTTGAAGAGAATTGGTATTAGGTCTTCCTTGAAGGTCTGATAGAATTCAGCACTAAAACCATCTGGTCCTGGGCTTTTTTTAGTGGGGAGGCTTTTGATGACTGCTGCTATTTCCTGAGGGGTTATGGGACTATTTAGATGGTTTATCTGCTCCTGGTTTAACTTCGGTACCTGGTATCTGTCTAGGAAATTGTCCATTTCATCCAGGTTTTCCAGTTTTGTTGAGTATAGGCCTTTGTAGTAGGATCTGATGATTTTTTTAATTTCTTCCGTTTCTGTTGTTATGTCTCCCTTTTCAGTTCTGATTTTATTAATTTGGATACTGTCTCTGTGCCCTCTGGTTAATCTGGCTAAGGGTTTATCTATCTTGTTGATTTTCTCAAAGAACCAACTCCTGGTTTTATTGATATTTTGTATTGTTCTTTCAGTTTCTATTTGGTTGATTTCAGCCCTGAGTTTGATTATTTCCTGCCTTCTACTCCTCCTGGGTGTATTTGCTTCTTTTTGTTCTAGGGCTTTTAGTTGTGCAGTCAACTTGTTAATGTGTGCTCTTTCCAGTTTCTTTTTGTAGGCACTTAGAGCTATGAGTTTTCCTCTTAGCACTGCCTTCATGGAGTCCCACAAGTTTTGGTATGATGTGTCCTCATTTTCATTGAAATCTAAAAAGTCTTTAATTTCTTTCTTTATTTCTTCCTTGACCAAGTCATCATTGAGTAGAGAGTTGTTCAGTTTCCATGTGCACATGGGTTTTCCATTGGTTTTGTCATTATTAAAGACCAGTCTTATTCCATGGTGATCTGATAAGAGGCAAGGGATTATTTCAATCTTTTTGTATCTGTAGAGGCTTGTTTTGTGACCAATTATATGGTCTATTTTGGAGAAGGTACCATGAGGTGCTGAGAAAAAGGTATATTCTTTTGTTTTAGGATGAAATGTTCTATAGATGTCTGTTAAGTCCATTCGGTTCATAACTTCTGTTAATGTCAAAGTGTCTCGGTTTAGTTTCTGTTTCCATGATCTGTCCATTGCTGAGAGTGGGGTGTTGAAATCCCCCACTATTATTGTGTGAGGTGTAATGTGTGTTTTGAGCTTTAGTAAAGTTTCTTTTATGTATGTAGGTGCCCTTGCATTTGGAGCATAGATGTTCAGAATTGAGAGTTCACCTT
>NW_021604705.1:5681551-5683899 GCF_004785775.1 Grammomys surdaster
CTTTTGTTTTAGGATGAAATGTTCTATAGATGTCTGTTAAGTCCATTTGGTTCATAACTTCTGTTAATTTCAAAGTGTCTCTGTTTAGTTTCTGTTTCCATGATCTGTCCATTGCTGACAGTGGGGTGTTGAAATCCCCCACTATTATTGTGTGAGGTGTAATGTGTGTTTTGAGCTTTAGTAAAGTTTCTTTTATGTATGTAGGTGCCCTTGCATTTGGGGCATAGATGTTCAGAATTGAGAGTTCACCTTGGTAGCTTTTTCCTTTGATGAGTATGAAGTGTCCTTCCTTATCTTTTTTGATTAATTTTGGATGGAAGTCGATTTTATTTGATATTAGAATGGCTACTCCAGCTTGTTTCTTGGGACCATTGGCTTGGAAAATTGTTTTCCACCCTTTTATTCTGAGGTAGTGTCTGTCTTTGTCACTGAGGTGTGTTTCTTGTATGCAGCAAAATTCTGGGTCTTGTTTGTGTATCCAGTCTGCTAGTCTGCGTCTTTTTATTGGGGAATTGAGACCATTGATGTTAAGAGATATTAAAGAAAAATGATTGTGGCTTCCTGTTATTTTTGTTATTAGAGGTAAAGTTATGTTTGTATAGTTATCTTCTTTTGGGGTTGTTGGAAGATTACTTCCTTGCTTTTTCTAGGTTGTAGTTTCCCTCCTTGTGTTGGCGTTTTCCATCCATTTTCCTTTGAAGTGCTGGGTTTGTGGGAAGATATTGTGCAAATTTGGTTTTGTCATGGAATATCTTGGTTTCACCATCTATATTGATTGAGAGTTTTGCTGGGTATAGTAATCTGGGCTGGCAATTGTGTTCTCTTAGGGTCTGTATGATGTCCGTCCAGGCTCTTCTGGCTTTTATAGTCTCTGGTGAGAAGTCTGGTGTAATTCTTATAGGTCTGCCTTTATATGTTACTTGACCTTTTTCCCTTACTGCTTTTAGTATTTTTTCTTTGTTTTGTGCATCTGATGTTTTGATTATTATGTGACGGGAGGTATTTCTTTTCTGGTCTAGTCTATTTGGTGTTCTGTAGGCTTCTTGTATGTTTATGGGCATCTTGTTCTTTAGGTTAGGGAAATTTTCCTCAATGATTTTGTTGAAGATATTTACTGTCCCTTTAAGTTGGGACTCTTCATTCTCATCTATACCTATTATCCTTAGGTTTGGTCTTCTCATTGTGTCCTGAATTTCCTGGATGTTTTGAGTTAGGAGTTTTTTGCTTTTTTCATTTTCTTTGACAACTGTGTCAATATTTTCCACCGTATCTTCTGCATTTGAGATTCTCTCTTCTATCTCTTGTATTCGGTTGGTGATGCTTGCGTCTGTGACTCCTGATCTCTTTCTTAGGTTTTCTATCTCCATGGTTGTCTCCCTTTGAACTTTCTTTATTGTTTCTATTTCCAGTTTCAGATCCTGAATGTTTTTGTTTAATTCCTTCTTTGTGTTTTCTTGCATTTCTTTAAGGGATTTCTGTGATTCCTCTTTAAGGGCTTCTATCTGTTTACTTGTACTCTCCTGTATTTCTTTAAGGGAGTTACTTAATTCCTTCTTATAATCCTCTATCATCATCATGAGAAGTGATTTTAATTCTGAATCCTGCTTTTCAGGTGTGAAGGGGTGTTCAGGGCTTGCTATATTGGGAGAACTGGGCACTGATGATGCCAAGAAACTTTGGTTTCTGTTGCTTATGTTCTTGTGCTTGCCTTTCGCCATCTGGGTAACTCTAGTGGTACCTGCCCTCTCTGTGTAAGATTGGAATCTGTATTTCCAGTTATCTTGCTTATTGCAGAGCTCCTCGGAGTCCAGAGGTCTCTGTGGTCTTATGCCCCTAATCTCCCGGGTGGAAGAACTCCTGGGACTCAGGCCACCTCTTGGATCTGGTAATCCTTCTGTTCTGAGTGCAGTGGCTCCTCGGCTGCTCTGAGTGCAGTGGGTTCTCGATGACTCAGGATTCAGTTTCAGCTGCTCTGAGTGCAGTGGCTCCTAGATGACTCAGGATTCAGTTTCTCCACAGGACAGGAGCAGACCAACTCTGTGTCAGCTGCTCTGAGTGCAGTGGCTCCAGCTGCTCTGAGTGCAGTGGGTCCCTGATGACTCAGAATTCAGTTTCAGCTGCTCTGAGTGCAGTGGCTCCTGGATGACTCAGGATTCAGTTTCTCCACAGGACAGGAGCAGACCGACTCTGTGCCTGCTCCAGTCCAAGGGACCAGGCAGGGGCCGAAGGGAAGTGGAATTCCGGAGGGGCGGGGTTTGGGTAGCTGCTGTGCCCTGGATGTCCCTGGTTCCCAGATGTATTTCTGGGGCTTAGGGAGTGAGATGGAGTTCTTACCAGCTGCTCTGAGT
>NW_021604705.1:5683909-5730227 GCF_004785775.1 Grammomys surdaster
CTCAGGATTCAGTTTCTCCACAGGACAGGAGCAGACCGACTCTGTGTTTGCTCCAGTCCAAGGGACCAGGCAGGGGCCGAAGGGCGCTGGTTCTTTTTCATACTAGATTTATTTCAGAACTTTGAAACATGGAAAGTCAATCATGTGACTACAGGAGGAGGGAACAGTCTTGGGAGACAATGTATCATTTGCTTCATGCCTTCAGCCTCTTACTGTTAAGGTTGGGCTTTTATCTTCTATTTATTACTTCTGATTTTCCTAGACTACTTTATATTTGCTAATACTATTGTCTAACTTCATCTGCTGTTCTGTCTTAGACATGGACGCTCCAGAAAACTGCCAAGAGTACAAATTCCAAGGTCTTTCCATTGAGTCTCCCCAGCATCTTTGCTTCAGAGCATAGCCAGTATTGTCCAGGCTCCATAGTGATGCACTGTAACAGAATTTTCTCTGCGCAATTAATTTAAATATTAATACAAGAACCCTGTGATTCGACAGGGAAAAGAAAGGCCGAGCTAAGTGTTGGAGAGACAGAGAGCGACACAGGAGAGGAGAAAAAGGAAGATGAAGGACGGACAGGACGATTCAGATTCTGTGTGGCTTTAAATAGCCACAGATAGCTAGAATATAATATAGGGATAGAATAATTGGGATAACTTGTCTAATCTAGGTGGGCAGTTTGTATCATTATCAATTGGCTCTGAAATTATCATGTGGGCATCTTGTGAATTGAAAATGTATTGATATATAAATCTGACTAATTATAAGCTTCAAAAGTTTTGATTTACTGAGTTAGGGGGATTTGTGATCGCAGACTAGAGGGGGTGGATGGCCGAGAAGGAACTAGCAGCTCTGAGACAAGCGAATTGTAGCTGGGAAGACCAAAGACTGTGATCCTTCACTGCATTGGTGCTATCCATGGAGGCGGTGAGATGGAGACCGCTGGGGCAGAGAGTAGCAGGGCATAGCGCAGAAACCTGCTGCTCGTTTTAATATTTCCTGCAACAATGCACAAAACATTTTTACTCTCAGGACCTTCAACCCTAATGTGCAAGATGTAACTAGAACTCAGTTACCCTCCATAAAATAATTTAAATGTGAATTGTAGATCTCAGGACACAAAACTCAAAATCACCCTGTGTTCTCTATGAAACACAAATCTACAACCTGTATCTGCCTGGACTATTCAAATAAGTCTCATTCAATGGAGGTTATCCTTTGCAAAATAAGATTCTTTTAATTCTCCCTGAGGTGAGTAGAAAAAATTTCCAGACCTAGAAAATAATAGAATAATCTTAATAACTCTTTCTGGTTCCTTTCGGCAATACATTAAAATTTGTTTTTTTTTTCTTTTTGACAAACTAATCTTTAGAAGAGCAAAAAGGAAAGAAAAGGAAGTAAGTTCTCTAAAACCATAACGTAAATGCTAATTTTTAACTAACTTGTCCAGTTATAACTGGGGACCCCAGTCCCCAAATCCTCTAAGCCATTTCTTCTCTTCCTAGTTAATACAAGTCCTTGTCATCACTTGACCCATTAGAACAATGAGAACCCTTAATTGCAATATCCGTCTTTTCGTCCTTCCTGGGTACAGTTCTTTCTGACATTGATAATCTCATCATCCCTTTATTGTATTGAATTCCCCATTGATTGAAGTCCCAAACACATAGTGATCTGTTGCGGTGACAAAGAGGCACTGTAGGAGGTTACATGGTTGTTCATGCCTAAATAAAGATGAGGATGAGAAAGAGAAGATGAAGAGTCAACACATTAAATTATGTGAAAATTTATTTCAATAAATTACCAATTATAAGTATTTGAGGACACAGAGGATTACCAGGATGTTAATGTTTTCAAATTCTGTAACGTGGAGCTGAAGAGATGGCTCAGTACTTAAGCAAAGTGATCCTCTCTCTGTACTTCGACCTCCGCATTTATACTTAGAGAGCACTTCTATATGACAACAGTCTGTGGCAAAATTATTTAAGAATCATTTCTTTTGCCCCTATGGATCATGTAGTTAGTCACAGTCAGTATTGTTTTGGTGCGTTATTGTTTAACCTTAAGTTAATTAATACTTATGTTTTTGGCTTTGCTGTTTTGATGCCAATTTGAAAAAAAAATGCCTACTGTATTTTGGTTTCTCTCTTCACAGTCACATAGGTATCAGAACATTAATTGTGGAATAATCAATTTAGTTATTTTAAGGTGATTCCAAAATGGAGCTTTGTAATGCTAAAATAATCTGTTCCCTTAGGACAAGAACAGTCCTTAGTGTGTGTGTGTGTGTGTGTGTGTGTGTGTGTGTGTGTGTATAGAGAGAGTGCATACACACACACACACACACACACACACACACACACACTGGCTCTGGCCTTTAGAGATCTAGAGGTCACTGATTGAAGGTATATCCTAGTATTTTGGGTATCAGTCTATAATTCAGTCCTACACATGTGAAATGAATTTGGATCACAGTTACCTGTATCAGTGGCCTATAAATTCCATCCCACCATATGCTTTAAGCACTTGAATGTTCATCATGGATGGAGATAATGGTTCATTTTTTCCAGTGTAGCAAATTTTATCATCTTTTCACATTACTAAAACAAACTTTTGTATTCATAAATACAATTTTCAAGCATCCTTAATGTTAGATATCTCTTTCCCACTCCTCCCTCCTCTGGCTCGCCCATCCCTGTCACCACTTAACTTCCTTTCCATTATTTTTCCTTTGCCCTTCAGAACAACTGTGTTCTATTACCCTCCTCCCCATTTAAGATCCTTCTTACCTCTCTCTAGCAATAGCCATCCATGTCCAAAGCTGCTCTATTTTCAATAATTATAACATAGAAACAATCTTGATGTTTATAACTGTTAAATAAATAATGATAATGCAGTAACTGTATACAAGGGAGTTTTATTTAGCTGCAAATAAAATGACATTTATAGGCAAGTGGATGGAGCTGGGAATATATGGAGTGAAATTTCCCAGATACAGGACAACAAACATTTCATGTTTTAGTCAGATGTAGATCTTAGTGTTGCAGCATTAGATTCATGCATTTAATTTAGAGTATACGGAATCCTATAAATAAAAAGATAGTACTTTAAGTAAACAATTGGAAATATCAGGTAAGTCTAATAGTAGATTGTTCAGCCCTCTGTCTACCTTTGATAAGCCAATTGTCTTTAGTGTATGCTTCCAATGGCACACTCCCATGCAATCTGAGTAGTATCATGTTGTGGAGAGCTAATAATGGGGATGGAAAGGGACTTACACAACAGTCCTTGAAGCTGTGAGCAGTTATGGCCAGGTTGAATAAGGAAGCACCTGCCTTTTAGGGAAACAGTTGCCCACAAATGTTGGCTATAGATTACATGCTTAATTCACATTTTCAACATTAAATAGTCAGTCATTTAAATTCAATAAAAAGCACCAGGAAATGGCTAGTTTTATTTGCGTATCCTGTAGAACAGTGTAATGATTGCTTTCAATATTATTTTGTTATGACTTGTTCCATGAAGGCACAACCTCATGCTAGCTTAAGGAACATTGGATTCTCATAGGAATAAACATGATATTTCTTTTTGTATGTCCCCGAGTCTGAATGAAGCATTGTAGGTCCAAAGGCTGAGTCTTTGCGACCAATTCTGTGAACCACCTGTGACTACAAATAACCCATTTGCAGGAAAGAGGATATTCAGTCACTCTAGAAAATAAACTGACAGTCTGAAGCGGGTAGATAGGATGAAGAACATGTTGAGAGTAACTTAAAGGGGCTTTTGTCTAACAGAAGACACTGGGAAAGCAGACTGAGAAACCCAGACGTCCTTAGGAAGGGAGGCGACACTAACCACCATTGGCTTTTAAAGGATTTTTCAGCAGGACAGAACTCCTTTTGAAAACCTTTTATGCACTAGCATGAATAAATTTCTGAGATACTCTAGACAAAGATGAATTTTATTTCATTGTGGCTTTAGCTGTATTACAATGCTCATAAACTATTTTACTTTATGCCAGACATGTGGAAGTAATCAGTGTATGTAAATGATATGTGAAGGTGAGGCTCAGCTTTACAGTAAGAAGTTGGACTGTCTGTGGCTATAAATTTTAACCACATCACAAAGACCAACTTTCCTTTTAACTGTAACTTAGATGTAAGAATAATCAGCGAAAAATTCATAAAACTAGTATTGTTTTCTTAGTAAAGTCCTATAATGTAAACTGTTTTAAACCATACTAGGCAGGGACTGTTTTGTTGTTTAATAGCTGTTAATGTAAGGAGTTGAAGTTAGGGATAATTACATCACTCTACTTCGGACAAACCATTTTCACTAAAGCTTGTGCTTCATACTGACTACAATTATGGTTTATTAAAATAAGTGATGATCTACTTTCTTCCTTTAACATTGTATAAACTGTTCTGTGGGTAATATGTACTCCTGGTACATATGAATATCTATCTAAGTAGATTTAACATTTAAAAAGAATCATGCATTCATGCCCTGAAACAAGTTCTCTTGAAAAGGAAATAGATACGATGAAAGAATAACCATCTCCTTTCCATAAGATCATAACCATGCAACCAACATTTAGTCTGAATATGATGGTGTTCTGGTTCTTTGAAAATGCTTTTTATCAAGCACTGTATTTAATGCTAGATATTATCATAGCACAAATACAAAGCAATGTAACATATAAGCATAATAATAAACATATATACCAATGAGTTACACACAAACATAACACACACACACAACACACACACACACACACACACACACACGGATGCCAAAGAAATATTATAGTAGGAGGAGAAAACAGTAAACTAAAGTAGTGGCAAACATTTACATACTAGCTTACCATCTGCTTTATTTTTCTTCTTTTTTTGGTTGTTTTTTTATTGTGTTTCAATTTTGACAAATAAGTACTTTGCCCACTAAGCTGTGTCTCCAGGTCTCTTGTTATTTTATATAAAGGTCCATTATGGAGTTATTCTTTGTAATTATAAATCCATGTCCATTATTCTGTTTATTTGCTTATTTGCAAAAAAATAAAATCAAGAAGTGAAGTAGTACTTGCCAGTGTTCACAAGAAGAAATCTATCTATCTATCTATCTATCTATCTATCTATCTATCTATCTAAAGGATGTGATATATACATATAATTTTAAAAATTATAATGAATTCCTCAGTGTCTTAGACACATTTCAGTTGAGATTTTGGAGCTTATTTCCTACAGCGATGAGAAAGAAAGTAAGGTGAGAAAATGATCATGAAAAATGTTGGCAGACAGAAACGTAATGGCTAAATATACTGCATGTACATGTTGCAGTAGAAACAACATTCAGCTGCTGTGTGTGTGTGTGTGTGTGTACTTCCAGTTGTTGCTGTTTTCTTAGGAGTTCTGATCCACCACTTATTCTCTTCACACTTCTTTTTATGTGTTCTTGCTTCTTATTAATCTTTTTTTTTGTATCCAGGAAGTTTTTTCTAAAAAGATTTAAATCTATCACTAAATTTATTTCAGAGGAATGAGTATTTGCTAAGTATGGCTGTACATTACTCATGGTAATAAATAGTGAGCCTTGAAAAACACATGGGATTAATGCTTGATCTCACGAATCTTGCAACATGGTACTGAAGAAAACAGGCCGCACAATAATAAAGCAAATTGGCCTGCCACTCAAATACAAAGAACATGTGATTAAGTTCAGAGGTGACAATGAGTTCTTAATTATGCTACGGTGTGCAATTGAGCATAAAGAAAAAGGGTTTAACAGGGAATGAAAATTAACCTGAATGCAAGGCTATCCATTTTGCAGGGTTGAATGCAGAAGGGCTTTCCAGTAGAACCATACTGTGTGTAGTCATGAGGCAATTAATATCCACAGAGTACCTGACAAGCAGAAAATGAGTTGTACATAACATGCAGAGGAGTAGCAGACTACAAGGTGATGTGACCAGTTTAGGAAATCTGGTTGTAGCTCCTTAGAATCTTTGTTCATTTCCCTAAAGAGTACTAGGATTGTTTGTAGTGTTGTGAAGTTATAAACTAGTGCATATATGTAAGGCATCTACTCAGCCTAACTTAGCTTACTTTTCATGAGAAAGATAGGCAGCATTGCAAAACACAGTGTATTGGTTAACTGTGGAGAGTGATGTGTCCCAAGAAGGTACTATGGGAATTCAGAATACTTATCCATCACAGATGGAAGAAAGGTCAACAGTGTGCTTATGTGAGATGATAACACAGAACCTTTTGTTAGCTATGGAAGGGGAAAGGTAGGATGAAAAAAAATTAGGAGAAGAAAGTAGCATAAGTAAGAAGGTGAGAAAGTGATTGGGGCCTTTCATGATACATTTAGTATTTTTGTTACTTAGACATGTTGAAAAACTCCAGGCCAGATTGGTTTAGAAACTGACTGGACAACCAACCTTGGGCAAGTAATTTTTCTGAGCCCATGCTTGTAATAAAAGATATACTCAGTCACTTCACTTCTTTAACATTTAGTTTTCACTGAAAAATAACTAAATATGCCCAAATTGTTGTCATAAGACTTCTGTTTAATCAACATATTTTAGTTACAAAGCATAAAGTAAGGAACTATCATCTCATTCAAATCAGTAGAGTGCTAGAGTGAACCAGGATGCTGCTGCTAGTAAACAGAGTTCAGCTCAGACCTGAACATCATTTGCAGGGCGTGGGTAAGGATAGGCGATGGTTGATCAGTCAAATATCAAACACAAGTAGAAAAGCATAAGAGTGCTTTGAAATATAAGCAATCATGTCTAACGATAAAAGTGCAAATGACTTTATAAGGGCAATGAAAAGACGAAGAAGGTATTATTCACACCTCGAGAGTTAAGAGCAGAGGATGGAAAGAAAAGTGTAAAAAAAGATACAGAAGGTGGTGTAAGCAGTGCGGTAAATAAAACTATATTTTATTGTTAGATACTTATAATAAATGAATGACACCTTTGAAAGAGAAACATAGCATATAGTTCTTTGATTATGTCTTATTAAGTTATAATAAGGTTTAGCATATCCCATAATTTCATTAAATTTGATTTACAATTAGGATTATATGAAAGAATATGTTGTTTCTTTCAGTCCAGAGAAGGAGAGGGCTTTATCTCATGCAATATTATATGAGATACTGAAGCTAAGGGACTAAGACAATCATGTCATAAAATTTTCTTAGGGGAAAAAGATGCATGGCTGATTGAGGAACACCAAGCACAGTGATCCTGTGTCAACCTTGATTTACTACATTGTCTTCTGATATATCTGGAATACCAATGAAGCTGGCTGGTGGAGTCCTATTCCCACTGTCTCCAGCTATCACAATTCTAAAGGCAGTCACCTGGATACCTGTGCATTCCTTCAACCACATGACTCACTCCCAAGTATCAGCTCTCTTTTAGTGTGCATCCATGAGTCACATCCTTTTAATGCTCGAAGAAGCCTTTTGTTTGGGTGCTTCTAATAATAGAAGATAATCCTAGACTCATTTCTAAGACACTTGGTAGCTCCACTGAAATAGCCATATTTTAAGGCCCCAAAGTAGGAATTATTATTAAACAATGAAAGAAAGTTTAGGTTGGCAACATTTTCCCAGTTTCTGGTCTGTTTCCTTCACTACTAAAACTGAAGGTGAACACATGCTATTAGCATAAATGATTCCAGATCAGACTCTCAAAAAGCACATCAAAACCACTGCTTTCAGTTCACAAACTAACATCATAACAGTGGCTTAGACGTGTAAGTGAAGTGCATATATGACAAATAACTTGTTGGCCACAACCTCCTGCAGTGTCTGTAGAAATACTCTAACTTCTTACGCAGGACTCTTACATTTTAAATTTTAGGCGTTCTACTTACACATTTAATATTTACTTTCTTTGGCTATCATGTGTGTGACTTTGGAAGCCATTTTTAAACCACCAATCTAGAATTCTGATGGACTTTCTGGCAACCAACAATTTCCATGCCATCCTTAATTAATAAATATGCTTATGTATCTTAGATGATAATACATGGCTCTTTCTTTTTTGATAGGTATACATCAAACTCATGGTATGTTTTCCATTAAATGCAGGAAGAAAGAACTGTCGTGGGAGAAATGCCAATGGAAAACATATTTAAACCCCTCTGTTCTTTATTCCAATAATGGATAATCATTTTTTTACTTTGGCTGTTCATTTTATTTAATTTTTTTGCTATTCACACTAATTTGGCCTTTATTTAAATTGCATCAGCAATTTACCACATACCACAGGATAACTTCTTAATTTTGTACCAAGATTTGTATCAACTGAAATATAAGAACTGTGCCCTATGTCTTTTATACGATCCAGAAAACAAGATACATATTTGTAGTTTGTAAAAGGGAAAACTAAGCTGAAAGAATACTTCAGAGAACAACACTGTGAGTTTTCATACAGTCACCTGTTTCAGCTTTTGTGTGTTTACCATTTCCTGTGCTAAATGCAGGGATAAAGTGATAGGGGCGCTGTGAAGCAGTTTGTTAGTGGTGGTGAATCACTGTGACCATAAATCAAAGCTGCCATAAAACTTCAGAGCACTCCCTCACTGGGCAGGCAAAGTTCACATAGACACTGCCTTCTGTGCCTACCTCCATACACTTAGAGCCTGCCAGCAGGATTTTAACAGTACATGTCTGCCTGATGCAGCATTCATCAGGTTTCTTTAATCAGGTTAATGCGTATGACAGCTTACAAGTGTGGAAAGGTTGCTATAAGCTTCCAACCAAAACATTTGTCAATTACCATTGAGAACTGCAATCTCATTCCTCTGCTTGACTTATCACAACCTTTAACACTCACACATACACACACACACACATGGACACACACGTTCACACACAGGGACACAGGCACAGACTTAGACTTGTCCAAAAAGGAATTTCTGTTTTGAATCCTAGAATCAGAGTTCCAAGTCCCAAAGACTTCTGACTACTAACATTGCCTCTGCATGGCCTATGGATGTACATTCCACAAACACAAAAGAAAGCTGATTCAGGATGAGCACTCAATAGGACAGTATAATGTGATATTAGCTGGACATTTGTTCTATGTCTCCTTTACTTGGTGTGGTGGATATTCCCTAATGCTGATTCATACTGTGGTTTGAAATAAAGTCTGAAAATAATTGTCTTTAAGCTTGGGAGCTAAAAGCATAGCTCCCTGTGTTTCCACTGCTATAAAGAATGATGATGATTTGAAAATATCAACAATTACCACTTTGTGATCGCTTAATGGTCAGAAATACTTCTTACATTTTCCTGTGAACTCCATGTAATAGACACAGCACATCTGTGTAGAAACAATTGTTTCCATGCAGAAACAAAGATTCAAAATACACATGGAGTGACCCATGGCTCCAGCTGCATATGTAGCAGAGGATGGCCTTGTCTGGCATCAATGGGAGGAGAAGCCCTTTGTCCTGTGAAGGCTCGATGCCCAAGTGTAGGGGAATGCCAGGGCTGGAAGATAGGAGTGGGTGATTGGGTGGGGGAGAACCCTCATAGAAACAGAGGGAGGGGGGTTGGGATAGGGGATTTCCAGAGGGGAAACCAGGAAAGGAGATAACATTTGAAATGTAAATAAAGAAAATATCTAATTTTTTTTTTAAAGGGAAAGAAAAGAGTGGAGAAAAGCTAGAACCTTCTTTTCTATTGGACTCTACTATCCATTCTTTAAAACACCATCCTGTTTTAAAATGTATTCTAGATGATCAAACAACTTTCCAGAGAATATCATTCAGGGGTTTTATAGAGTCATTAGTGTAGAAAAATGACCTTTAGCAAGTTGGAGAGTCTTATCTTTAAAGTCTTAAAAATTAAGTTGGAGACACTAAATATTTCAGGAAATAAACTTCAAAGAAGTTATGTAAAGATTATTTTATTTTCCTAAAATAAAATTTACATCGTTAACTCAATATCATTATAGAAATGAAAACTTTAGAATATAGACTACAGAACTAGAGAGATGGCTCACTAGTTAAGGGCACTGGTTCTAGAAGACACAGGCTCAATTTGAAGACACCCCATAGCAGCTAATGATTGTCTGCATTTCCCAAGAGATCTTCCTCAAGTCTCCACAGGCATTAGATGCACGTGGTACATAAATATATGTGCAAACAAAATACAGCCCCCCCCAAAATAAAATTTAAAACAGAATATGAACTATAGTAAACTATATTAGAATATAAGAAGACCAATTCTATTCTAGAAATATATTCATTGTTATGATTTAGAAAATCATATGGATTCTTAGAAAATTATTTTAAATTAAGTTATAATATTTTTAAAGAATACATAGTAAATTATATGCCATAACTTATTTATATTTATGGAAACAAAGAATTCTATATACAGGAATTTTTACAAAGGCTAATAGTTCTAACCTTTTAATGTTTATTTTGTTTTAAAATTGTTACATCATTCTTCTAGACTTCAAGAAGTTTTATTAAAAACTCAGTAGAAAGATGTATATCATGGCTGATTTATAAAAACCAACAACAAAAAAAGATATTCTAATCGATTTACTCAAGGCAGGTAAGTTTCTTTCCAGAATGTGCCTTTTCTCCCAGCATTGCTGGCAAGTGGACCAAGTTTATGGAACTACTTTGATCCTGGTTCTAAACTTCTTTTGAGTTTAGTCCTCTCATCAGAAATTCTACAATAAGTTTAATATTGACCAGATGAGCAATTGTAGCATATAATTATGAACCTCAAAGGCCTCCTCACACTTATGCTAATGGTCCTAGGATATTAGCAGACCCCACCTGAGAACAGAATTTCAGGATCTCAGGACTAAATTGTCTCTGAATTTTAAAGCTACAGCTCTTTGTGGCTTAGGATTCCCTTTCTGGGTTGGGTGTAACAATCTTAGATCTTGTAGCTTGGGTTCTTTGAGTTCTTCTCAGACTTACTCCTTCTCAGATTAAGTCATAGAACTTTTAATTTTCTCATTACTGTGACAACATACTTAACAAAAGGATCATATGGAAGAAAAGTTTAGTGTTGGCTTATGGTGTCACCTTCAGAAAGGCATGGCAGTAGAAATGGGATGGGCCAGTTCACAGTATCTCTGCAGTCAAGAAACAGAGCAAGATAAATGCTAGTGTGTGGCTTGATTTTTCTTTCCTTTTCTTCCTATCCTGGTTTCTGGTACTCAGTATGATGGTGCTCACATACATGGTTGTCTTTGCTTCTCAAACATCTGTGGAATGAGCCTTGCAGACTTGTCCAGAGGTGGGCCTTTGAGACAATTCTAAATGCAGTTAAGCTGACCTGAAAATTAACTACCACAAACCAACCATCTACCAAGCACAGCAGAGCAATGAGTCATGCTGTTTTGCTTGAGCTCTCTGGCTGTGTTGGAACTCAACTCTGAAGACCAGGTTGTCCTGGAACTCACAGAGATCTACCTACCTCTGCGATGCCCTGTACCATTATCTTCAGTAATTGGACATATATATATATATATATATATATATATATATATATATATATGTAGTTTTACATCTTTTCTACCAATAAAGCAGTATACAAGCTTATTATATGCTTAACCCCAAACAGTAACTTTTAAAGAACTCTTAAAAATAATGTACAGAAACTCATGGAATTACTTACCCCTCCATGTTCTGAGGATTAGAATTATACTCAAACAAATGACATAAAAAAAATAAACCAACCAGAAAGAAACTCAATGTACACTGAAGAAAAGAAATATTGAACATTTTAATGTCAACATAGTCATTACTTCTCACTACATATATCCTCTTAATATTTGACCATAAGGTACAAAGGGAAGTAAAAAAAATATTCTTTCCCTTATGCATAGAGTCAAAGAACAATTTATAGGTTAGTCATTGAGATGGTTAACTTTTCCTCAAGACTCTTCTTTGAGATATCCCAGAAAAAATAAAAACAAAAAAATCTCAGTCAGAGGCTGCCAATTCCAGGCTATGGAGTAAATCTAGGCTATTGGGTGTTTTCATACAGCTTGAAAGCTGAGAGCAGTTTTACTTACCTAAATGATTAAAAGCAAAACATAAAGAATCATATTGTGTAATATAATCATTATATTTTTTAATTCAAACTTCAGTTCTATACATAATTGTAAATTTGAAGATAAAAGAGTCACAGAAATATGATATTTTGCCTACAAACACACACACACCTTTCAGAATTGTCTCTCAGCTTGCAATGCCAAACTGTCTTTTGAAAATTTAAAGAAAAACAGAAGTGTTATTAGAACATGGCTGAATTGTTCATTTTTGTTTAATGAATAAAAGGTCAATATGAAAATTCAATAATTAACAATCCAAAGAATTATGTAAAATGAATGCTAATTAAATCAAAAAGCATGAACAAATTCTGATTTACAAGTTTATAAGACAGTGGCGTAGAAATGGAAAGGCATAATGGACTCTTAGCTTTGGTCAGTTGATATCTATTATTTAAATAATATTTTTAATGTTATATTAGATTATGAAATTTTTGATAGTTTGAAAAGTAAGGGTTTACCTAGTAATTTTTGTTTACTTAAAGGTAAAATGTCTATCATTTTTGTTCAGCAATAAATAATGAGTTTATATTTTCAGGAAGTGTGTGTGTGCATGTGTATGTGTGTTGTATGTATGTGTGTGTGGTATGTATGTGTGTATGTATGCGTGTTGTGTGTATGTATGCGTGTTGTGTGTATGTGTGTATGTATGTGTGTATGTGTATATGTGTGTGACTGTTTGGACAGGGGGCTGGGTATTGTGGTATCCAGATGTTCTTGCATCACTTGGGATGTGGAAGCAGCTAAATCTAGATTTCAAAGCCAGACTTTTGTAGATAATAAATTGGAAACCATCTGCGGTTACATGAGATCATATGTCAATCAGTCAGGAAGTGAATAAATAAACAAATTCCTCACTGTTCGGTACTGAAATTGTGAATGAGAATGTATAAAGTCCTCTCTATTCCATAACCCAAATAAACAAAAAATAGAATGTATCATTTATTTGAACCAACTGCAGTAAGTAAGCATTTGCTTCCACATGATATCACGTTTTAACACTGCTTCGTCATAACTTGAAATCCAATTCTACTTTCTTTTTTTACTGAAAACATTCTGGTGCTTCACAAGCAAGCAGTGTGTTGATTTTGTACTCTAAATTAAATAGCTATTCAGGCACTTGGGGCTCCATTCTTTGTAATTCAGTGTGATAGTGTATCCCGTCGCCAGCAGCTCAGTTCCTGTCTTTCACCATCTGTTCTTTCTTTCTTTTTCTCTGCCAAAAATCGATAGAACTCAATGAGCAAAGCGAGCTGTTCCTTAACCCAACCATATTGAGATGATTTTGTTCACAATACATTGACCTAGTTCTTACACTGGTCCAGTTTAATTAAGTAAGCTCTCTGTTTTATAAAGATGCACATTTACCAAACTATAAACATTAAACGAGTGTCGTAAAAGCAGCCAAAATGTTATTGTTTCAACAGTCATGATTTTAAGATGGCAACACTTGGCAGACATAAAACCACACACTGTCTGCTTCCAGATTGGAAATCCCTGTATGTAGCAGTAGCTTTTCATGAAGATCACTAGAACACATTTGAGGGGATCCAATAATCAAAGATGGAAACTCATGAAAAGTCTAAAGATTTTTTCAGATACTTTAATGTATAGATAAGTAGCTATATGAAAACAAATGAAAGGAATTATAGAAATTATTCTAAAGTATTCCATTCGAGAACTCGATATAATTTTTATACATCTATCAAATGTATCTTGTGTGGTTGTTGCCAGCACCAGCTCAGAAAATAGCAGGAAAAAATTCTATAGTGATCTCTTTTAAATGATTCCAAAGGTCACAGATTTTTCTATATGCAACCTGATCACCACACACAAGCACCATAGTGAAAGCTAAGTTTCTAAAGTCACTGCCATGAAGCAGCAGCCTCTTGAGACACTGTATAGGTGATTTGCAAATAAGGCTCCTTCTGTGTCTCTATGAATCACAAAAACCACAGTGTGTGTTAAATGAAATGCTGGTGATTATATAGGTAGAAACATAGGTAAAGTGTAGAATAATGTGCGAATAAAGATGCCTTATGAGAAGAATAAATTGGTGTTCACCATGTTTACCTTCTCTAGGCTTATCGAGGTTGTCCTAACAGGGCTCTCTTCTCTGGATGGCTCATTCATCTCTGAAGACTTAAAACTGAAACGGCGTTATACTTGCTGAAACTTACATTTGCTGGCTCTTCCTTTTTGTTATTCTTTTCATTTTTGGTTTTGTTGTTGGAATTTTCACTTCTTGAGGGTACATCAGTACAAAGGTAGATAGAAAGGCAACTATTGATCTTTGCTAAGTACCAATGGAGGTGCTAAGACTATCAGTCATCACACAAGGATTTAGGGTTCTATAAACTGTTATCAGATGTTGTCCTTTGAAATAAATAGTGACACATTTTTAAATTGACCTCATCATTATTATACACATGGATGCATTTAATGAGATCATTCTTTTTAATTGCATTATTCAAACTTCCTTTCAAAGAGGAAAAAGGTACTTCTGGATGCTATGTTCTGATCTGGCACTAGCATAATGTAAAAATATAGCATTAGAGACATTATATATTAATATTTTTAGTGGTTTATATGTATGAACATGGGTTAAAATGTAGTAAAATGAAGAATAATAATTACCTTGACTATAGAATGAAGAATGTTTTATGAATTAAGAGCCAAATCCTGGTTACTGCTTCTGGTCTGAAGACCATATGAATAAAAAGAAGAGCGTTCTAAAGATAAGTTGTTCCAATACTGGTCACAAGATAGTTATTTTCCATATACAAGGTATGCATTATATAATATTTTTCCACTGTGATTTGACATTACTAACAGTAGCCACCTCATTGGGTTATCACTATGAATAATGTGCTAGTGAGGAAGACCATGGGCTGTGTAAACAGAAGAAACAATCAAGAGAACATATAAGCCTACACACACACACACACACACACATACATACCTATATGCATATTTGTATATATGATTATCCTTTTATTGTAGATGATAGAAAACAAAAGCAGAAGATAAATATTTATTTGGTGCATAAGTTAGGGTTTTATTGCTGCAAAGGGACACTATGACCATGGCAACTCTTATAAGAGAAAGCATTTAATTGGGACTGACTAACAATTTCAGAGGTTTGTCCATTATCATCATGGTGAGAAGCATGGCAGAGTGTAGGAAGGCATGGCGTTGGAAAAGGAGCTGATAGTTCTACATCTTGGTCTGAATGCAGCAGCTGGCAAATTATGCTGCTTACTGTGGCTGTAATATGACCCCTTGTTCAGTTATATCTGCACCAGCTTTCTGTTTTGAATGGTTTCATTTGTTTTAATTTGGATTTAGTGGGTCTAAGCTTGGCTGTCCTAGAACTGGCTCTGTGACCCAGCTGATCTTGAACTCAGAGATCTGCACACCTCTGTCTCCTGATTGCTGAATTAAAGGCTCCAACCACGATGTCTGGACCTAAACTTCTTTAATTTCTTTTCACAAAAAGCTTAGGTAGGTAATATCTAGCCCATAGGTCACTATTCCTTTATTCTATTTAATATTTTTAATGTTTATCACCTTGGACACAGGATTCAGCTCCATTCCACTTATTGCTGCTTCTTTTCTCCTTGAGCCATTCATTTTGTATTTTTCCTTGCTCAGCTTTCTATTTTTTCATCAAAACATTCTTCATAAGAGTGAACACTAGTAAATACACAGCAGTCTATACTAGGCTGTTTTTGCAACTTGCTACAATGATGACACAACTAATCTAAAACTGTTCAATTTAGTCTCAGGCAAACATTTTCTACAAGGGCAAAGATCAACCATAGGCTTAGAAAAAAAAAAAAAAAGAAGAAAGAAAGAAAGTTAGTAAGTCACAAGAACAATTTCCAAGCCACATACTAAAATTCTTTTCCTCTGAAACCTCGTGAGCCAGTGACCCACAGTTCAAATCGCCCTCAGCACCACTACATTCCATGTTCCTATGAGGATGGCCCAATAAGCCATACTTAAAGCATTCCACTGCTTTCCTAATCCAAAGTATGAAAATTTATATTCCTCCAAACAAACACATGGTCAGACTGATCACAGTAAGACCCCGGTTTCTGGTACCAATTTCTGTCCTAGTTAGGTTATTGCTGTGAAGAGACACCATGAATACAGTAGATCTTATAAAGGAAAACATTTAGTTGGGAGTGCCTACAGTTTCAGACATTTGGTCCATTATTGCTGTTTGGAAACATGGCAGATTTCAAGAAGGCATGGTTCTGGTGAAGGAGCTGAGAGCTGTACATCTTGATCCAAAGGCAGCAGAAGGAGACTGTGTACCATTTTGGGCATAGCTTGAGCATAGGAGTCCTCAAAGCCCACCCCGACAGAGACACATTTCCACCAACAGAGCCACACCTACTCCAACAAGGCCACACCTCCTAATAGTGCCACTTTGTATGGGCCAAGCATCCAAAAATATGAACCTATGGGGTCATACATAATCAAACCACCACATTTGGCTACAATTACTTAAGAGAAGTTGTAATTGTTATAACTATATACAATACCCACGAGACACTAGAAAAGTTATTTATTGGAACACATACATTTATTAGTAAATTAACATATAATCATAGTTAGAAAGAAATCATTCCAATTTTCAGATATTGATTAGATAGAGGTCTCAATTTAAAAGTAAGACTTCTTCCAAATACTTTTTCAGCCTTGATAGTAAGTTCCTTTACTCCCTGAGACATATCACAGTCTGTATAATATCTGTATAATACTAATTTCTCTAGCTCAATTTCATTTATTAAAATTGCATAAAAGGTATTAACCTGAATAGTACTGTTATTTTTCCATTGTCATGTTTAATTAAGTATTTTAGTTCAAACTATTTCCACACATGTTTGGTATCATAATTCCCACATCATTGAAGTCTAGTTTGGAGTCAGATAAGTTCACAGTTTTTATTCTGCCCTTGGAAATTATGTTAGTTTACAAATAATCTCTTATATAACATAACGCCAACTGAGTTTTTGCTTCTTGGTATTTTTCTCTAGCATGTGTGCACTGTGTTCACTGTTTATATGTATTTTAAAGAGTCTGTACATACCAAGGTATTTAACCCTTACCTAAACACACCAATCACATGTCCCTCCAGAAGCTTGGGTGTCACACCTGGCCTTGTATATAAACTTGCACAGGTCATTTGAAATCTCACAAATATAAGCTCATGGATGAAATGTAGGAAATGTAGCAATGCTGAAAGTTGATGCCAGCAACCTTTAAGGATTTTGAGAGTTATATTAACCATCAGCATCCTTACCTACTAATCTACAAATAAAGCTTTAGTGGTCCTTATCTTGCTAATAATCCACAATTGAGATTCTAAGGAACACATCAGCAATTAACATTAGTCACATGTGTTTCCTTTACTTTGGTGTATAACTTCTTATGTAAGAACCCCATAGCTGTACAGCAGTTCTTTTCCTAGGTATAGAGCATACCAGTTGTTATCCTAAATAGTCAAAAACAAATCTAATCCAGGAGTATGAACTATCTGCCATGTGCTGTGCTACTGTTACTTGGCAGATTCTCTCCACAGTATGACCGCTGTGACTCAACAAAGAGCTGCATTAAGTCAGCAGATACTGACACTTTTTCCAAAACTAACCAGGAAGTCCTTTCTCTAAATCCTGAGATATCCAAGCTCTGTGGCTACTGGTGGACAATTCAAAATTGTATTTTCCTTCAGGTCTATCTAGTGTGCTGTAGAACCATTAAACTTAAAATCTAAGTTTTGAAATGTGGTTTAAGGTAAGCACACCTCTCAATTTGTCCTTTATTTATTTTTCTAAAAAAGAAAGTCAGAACAAAACAAAATCCTCTGGATCTGTACCAATGTAGAGATAGTAGTCCATCCAATTGTACTATGGTGGCACTATATTTCTTTTAATTAAAGGAAGAAATAGAGGGAAAAACTGGAACTACAAGTTAATGTTCTTAACACTGTCTCTTCATTCTGAGGATTAAGAAGTTTCTCTTTCTTCCTTAGCCTTGAAAGCATGTAAGTGACTCCCAGCTCTAATTCTTAAGATTCAGCCAAATATGGATTCCAGGCTTGGCTCCAGCTGGCCACTACACCTCTCTCCCTTCCCCCACACCCCCCTCGTGTCTACAGTTGCATAATCTTTCTGTGCTGTACATATGGCAGCAGCTTAGCTAGCCATACACAGGTAGCAATCACATCTTATTGTTTCTGGGGATTCTTTTCTCTTAGTGAAAAACAGAGACAATCCATTTGCATTTGGAAAATTTCCGATTATTCAAGAACTGTCACATACAATTCTAAAGATTATTTATCAAAATATATGTGAATAGTATTAAAGAATTAGTACAGGAAGGTGTGCATTCTTACTCCACACGTTCAACTCAGATTGTAAACATTTGGTTTTCAGTAAATCCAATAATATTCTATGTTGAGGGCCAAGTACTAAGCAGGCTAAGCTCATGAGTGGGAAATAAGGTCCACTAAATTTGGCAGTGGACCCAATTCTTTTCTGATTTATTATTGCATCTTTTATAAGTTTATATCATTGTTCTAGAAAACAATACATTAAGAAACTAAATAAGTTTACATTTTTCTATGTCACACAATGATGTATTTATATTTTGTTTCTTTTTTATTAGATATTTTATTTATTTACATTTCAAATGTTATCCCCTTTCCCCATTTCCCCCTATATTTTGTTTCTTAATAATTGGTTTGTGTTTTATGTTTTATATATGCTTTTGTTTTGAACTTCAGTTAGATCTATATGCAGAATTATTTCATGTGTGAAAGAACATGTCTATCCTGCATCAATTCCACAATATAATCTAGCATTTCTAATCATTTCAAAAGCCCATAAGATGCACACTGCACATAAACAGCATCTCACACATCACTTGCAGCCACACATTTCATTGGCTTGCAAGCTTCCTTTGGTTTTAGAAGAACAGAACATTAGCCTTGGTTTTCATATGTATAGAAGTCAGGAATTCTTGATGTCCCATGGTGTTGCTTGTAAGATTTTTTTCTTTAAATGTAGACTGTGTCCATGGTTTTAAGATTGCATTTGCACACTTTAATTACTACAATGAATTTTAAAATGCTTCAATTAAAAGGGATTCATGACTTCCACTTGTTTCAAAGGACAATGCTTTGTCCTAACTGGTCTGTTAGAACATTTAGAAAAATTAATTGCAACAGAGAAATTTGATGGAACTTTCTGTACAAGGGGCCTTGATACAGGACACCTGATATCTCAGCCTCATTTTCATATCTCTGAAAATCAGTCTTGCATTCACAAGAAATTGAAACAATACCATCAACTCCATTAAATTACTAAAAGGATCACATAAGAAATGGAAATGAAACACATGATATAATTAAGAACTAAAGAAAAATGATTATTTGTTGGGAAGTGGTCTATAGATAAACATATAAGTACAACAGATAAAATTTTGGCTGTGATAGTAAAGGTGGAATTCTTGTAGTAATATATATTTATCCTAAGTTGATGGTACCTCTGGATATAATTGTGATTTTTTTTACTTTATTAGTTGTAAAAAAAATCACAGTTTTCTGTTGTGGAACTCCTTCATACTGGTTTGAGGTCATTCTCTCTGCCTCTTCAAATTTCTACAGCAAAATAACCAAATTATGAAGCTCCCTATATTGAGCCATTAAGACAGAATTATTGTCACCCAGCTACCATATGCACCATCACTTAAAGCTAATGGCAACATTGTGTCTTTATAGTCTTCAAGTTATCAGAGTATTAATGCTTAGACTGCATCAAGAGCTAAAAGAGAGCTATTTTTTGACAGTTCATTCTGTGATTGAATTATAGTATCGTTAAGTAACACACTTCTCGGCTGCAAATTGCCCTCGTTTTGGAATGCTTCTATCTAACTGGTGTGAAGAGGTGGTGTTCTTTTATTTTTCCCACAATTAGAATGTCAGCTCCTGTGAAAATACATTAAGAGGAGACTGAGAGAGCTGGATATAGGGATTTTATATCTATAGTGGTTCTAGTAAGACTCATGTGCGGTATTTCTTAAAGAGAAATTCATTTGTAAATATTGTTATTCCAAAATGTCTGATTTTTTAAAGAAATTAATGGAAGATAAAAGTGGCATTGAAAAAGTATTTTTAAAAAGAATATAATATTCATGTATACTGTAACTTACTACTTCTGTAGGTATCCACACAATTTTTCACTACCACAGTAACTATATTTAGCAGTAAATTATAAATTAGAACTATGTTAAGATTGATCATTTAAACATGTGGGAAAACAATTTTCATGAATATTATTAAGTATGATGGCATATTTTTCTAATATTTTAGTAAAAAATGGTAGGTGTTTTTTAAAAGGTATTCTCTGAAAAAAATTGGAAAGAAAAACATTCTATGCTAATGATATTGTTACATTGTCACCAGGCCCAGACAGTAGAGACAAACAGATGCTTTATATTTTTAAATATATCTTTTGTAAATGATAAATATAGGATTTTTGTCTTCAAGCCTAATTTAGTGATACTCTAGGCTTATAAAAAAGTTTGGAGATCTTGGCATGACAAAACACAGTATATATAAATTTTGTTCTTATTCTCATCCTATTAAATTATTTATTTTCTATAGAAAGCATAACCTTAAAAATTTCTTGGAAAAAAATAAAATCCAGGACAACAGAATAAGCAGGGACCAATGAAAGAATAATTCATAAAGGTCTCATATTTTTAAGTTCATTGTTCACTTGTTCAATTTGATTGGCATCGCCAGTATTCTGGGCACTACATTATGTACATCAGGGACAAGGAGACTCAAACATGTGACTTTACCAAAATGAAAAATCATGATCTTGCTGTGGAAATAGACAGTGAGGAGAGATGAAATAAAAAGAAACACAGGAAATTCTAGCCTACAATATCTGATTTGATGCAAATGAAGTCAATTTTGAAAACAAAACAAAGCCTAAGACTGTGATATTTTTCACTATAATTTCAGGGAAGACATTACTAATGAACAGTCATAAGACTAAAGCATGATACTTGAATTAGACTTATGGTAGAGATGAGAGAGAAAGCTTAGAATTTTCCAAACTGAAGTTATATGCACTGAAGACATGAGGTAGAAAATAATTTTACCAAGTTAATACATGAGAGAGAAATTAGTAACATGCTGACTATCCTGTAGCTAGATATTGATGCCTATGGATATGAATTTGTTGTTAATTTCAACTGTAATACAAAATAGTTAAACTCTGGGTATATAAGTCACCAATTTATGATCTATGTTTTAAAAAAATCACATGGACTATATCAAGTATTAGAATCAAGTCAAGAGCCATATTTAGAGTTCTGATGTTAGGTCTAGGTAAGATAAATGTGTAGTGAATTAGACTGATAGTGTTGGCAACTAAAGGATGTGCAGGTTTGAAGTGTATGGATAGAATAAACTTTGGTTTTCACATTTAGATAACTGCAAGATCTATGCTCTTTTATCAACCATGATACTAGTTAAATTATTAAAGGTCTCTTAAAATATTTAAATAGTTTGAATTTGTTACATGTGCTAGATCTTCAACAGAAGGATAGATTTTCATACTCACACAAATCTAGTTAATATAGGAAAGAGTACAGCATCTACCTTGAGAGTTTTTCTGCATGTCTTCCCTACCATATCCTTTTAAGATTTTATCAGTGTGTGTTCATGGACCATATCAACAAATTGCACATGTATTATCAAATTAGTATTCCACTGGGCTTTAACCCAAGGTTATTGAAGTCTCCACAGATGTTATTCATTGTTCAACAATGAAGTACAATAATATTTCAAATGATGTAGTCATTTCATAACTTGGAAACCCATTCATAGCTAGTAGTTACACATGTGTTTTTGTATGCAAAGATACATGTGCTAAAGTAGTATAAAATATTATAAGTAATTGTAGCTAAAGGGAACTTTAGCAAATTTCAATATCCAACAGAAATTTAATGAGCATCATTGCTTCTACTGCCATTCAGAGGAACATTTTTGCTTATGTATATGTTCCTGGCAATGTCAAAATTACAAAGAATATTCAATCACTTGATCAAAATGCACCAAAAAGCTACAAAGCTTTGATGTTGATTGCTAAAAGGAATCAAAGAAAAAATAATACATCCCATTCATGCATTTCAAATTAATGCTGTCATGAATAATACACATTTCAAATCTGGCCATGTTTCTATACAGGAAAAAGTAGTTGTAAGTAAGAATTTAATAATTAAGTACTGTTAATGGTAATGTCACGCATTGTTTAACAAAGAAATGAAATTTCTTGAAAGGATTAACGTTACAGGTCAGAATGGAGAACTATGACTTGCAATGAAATAAATATATATATAGAAAAAGTCCCCCTGATAGAAACACAGCTGCTGAAAAAAATACCCATAATCTTCTGACATGCATTTCATTCTTGACATGTATATCTTCAATGTATACAGGCTTATATACATTCAAATTTTTCCACTGAAGCATGCCACCCACATATATAGAATATTGTTATGCATTTTATGCATAATTTCTTTTCAAGATCTCAGTCAGTATAAACTATATGGTAATACTATTTGTCATGGATCACTCAATTACATAACAGTAATCTGAATTGTTTTCCTAGTAGATTATTTTGAATGTTTTTACATCAGCCATACAGTGGATCCAAGATACCATCATGGCTTGGACATGTAAAGTGTCATACTTTCAAAGGTGCCTGATTATCTGTCCCAGATAAATGCTGAAAAGCTTACTGAGTTAGAAAGCTTGCTAGTGGAGCCTTCCATCATGAATAATATGTTCAGTGACGAAGTAGTTCTCATAGTAGAGGTGAAAAGCTCTACATATTAATCAGAAAAAAAAAACAGAAAGCACGAACATCATCTTTTTCTTTCCATTTGCTTTTTATCAGATGTTTTAGTTAAACATCAATAATGTTTGATTTTGAGGAAGAAATGAGAGTAGCAAGCAAACAAAGATTCTTCCAGAAATAAAACTTCCAATTCGAAAGAATTGTTTAAAAATCTTTAAAGAATTAAAATCTTTTTAACATCTTTAGGGAGAATGGGGACCTAAAATGTTCAGACATTACGTCATCCTTTCTTTTTTTAAGCTTGCCTGAGAAATATTTAGGGGCAGGTATTTTACATGTGGTCTGACAGAGGCAGAGAAAGATGCAGATTCTTGCCAGTAGCAGCACCATAAATCAACTGTAGAGTTAAATATAGTGCTCAAAGCACAAACAGAGCTTTGAGATCTTTTTTATTCTTCCCATTAAGCTGGATAGATTTAAAGGTAGAAACTATATTAGGCTGATTTGAACATAAAAAACAGTCGATTAACAGAATGAGAACAAAATACCACCTCATTGACAATTAGAGTACATAGACTTTTACTAGACTATTGAGATTAACAGTATGCTTACAGCATTTAAATGTTAATTTTTCCTTACCTTTGTCTGTCACTTTAAAAAAAGCAATGGGTATAAAGTGGAAACATCTAATGCAACCATGAGGAATGCAGTTGATAATCCCACAGCCTGTGATTGTCAGCATCATTAAGATTCTATCCCAAAAGAAATATCCACAGTGGAAAAGATAGCCTATTTAT
The DNA here is from genome assembly GCF_004785775.1 of Grammomys surdaster. Lineage (NCBI taxonomy): Eukaryota > Metazoa > Chordata > Mammalia > Rodentia > Muridae > Grammomys > Grammomys surdaster. Next base: position 5,707,693 of record NW_021604705.1, read on the forward strand.
CATCCCACTGATTTTGCTAAGGTGTTTGGGACAAAGGAAGTATCCCTGTTCAAAGCCCGTCAACTTCTAACAAGGTGCAAGCTCTATGGACTGGAAGGTATAGGGTTTGATGAAAGGTAAAATACACTCCACTTCTCGTAGAAACTATGTAGTAAATATAAACCATTGTTCTAAAAATCCTAGTGGGAGTTGAGCACATTTGAATCTAATTAAAATAGACACTATTTTATGTAGTCCTGGATACTCTGGGCCAACCATATGAAGAATGCTACAAAACGGAACTCTTGCTTGGAGAAGAGTGTTGATAGATAGGTCTTGTGTTGGAAGTATGAGGTCACTGGTTTATATCCTGAGGAGAAAACCTGGACTTCTTCCATGAAAAACAGCTGCTTTTGTAAAAGGTCTTGCACACAAATGGAATTAACCAAGCTACTGTCATTTTAAGGATTCCACAACTCTCAAGGAGAGGTTCATGTATAGACTTACACATTTGAGACATTCAGCTTCAGCATGAAAGTATACATTACCGTGAAGTAAATCCATCACAGAAAGGCTGGACCAAAACAATACTGATTTAGACATTCTTTTCAAGTTATTATCTCTGAAAGCTGACAATGAATATTAAGTGGCTTGTGTTTCAGTGTTCAGTTCTGGCCATATGAGTAAAATTCTAGTGATGAGTGAAATCCAACATTTAAATTCAGACAATATGAATTAACCAATTTTAACTGAATTATAGATTAAATATCTATTACATTCATTTTATCACTTCCCTCAAAGGTCTATTTATCATTTTGTTTTTCTGTTAGAAAATTTATACCTTGAAAATAATCCAAACGTTTAAAATACAAAGCATTATTATTAAAATACCAATATGTATCAAAGTCATAAATACGGTAGACCATATTAAAGTACAAAAAAAGTTTTATTTGTTTTAGAATAATTAACTTACACATTATTTTTTGCTTTACTTGCTTGACTCCTTAAAATATTTAACAGCAGAAAAGTAATTCATAAATGTCACTGCATTTTAATACTCAAGTTTGACATTAACATGTAATTTACCCATAAACATTCATTAAAACTTTCACTTATAAAAGGGGATTCTAATTGTAAATGTCTAGAAAGCTATGTTTAATGAAGTTTTGTCTTTAAAGCTAAATCCCCAAAACCTGAAATAAGTTTATAAATTCAAAATATACTGCCTAACTATTTTTGAGTGCATACAAATAATCACTTACTCTTTAGTATATATTAAAGAAATGAGGCATGCAGTTATCCCGGATGCTGAGACAGTTGCTGATGGTGTTAATGCATTCCCTCTCTTCGATGGCTCATGCTGACCATGCTGTGCCCACAGATGACACACCTACTACCACAGACCATATTTGACTTCAAGTGTGTTCATAGTTTGTACTTTTGTAACCGGAACATTTTAACTATGTCAGTCGGGAATATTGGTATCAATAGCACTTCCTGGTTCTTAGTAGAGCAGGACTGAAAAACTGCAGAGCTTGAGGAAGGGCCTGGCTAAACATTGTTTTTTCTGTTCTGTTTTGTTCTAAGTGCTGATTTACTAAATGATCTACAAATTATTCAGCTCATCAAAAAAGGAGCTATGAGTTTTAAACTAATTTCTATATTTATTATTTTTTTAAGTAGGAGAAATGTCTCTACCTTGAGTACTTGGATTTAAAAAATACTTATAATAATTAAAAGTTTGGGTTTTTTTGTGTTTCTCTTTTTTCTCAGTGTTTCAATTCTCCTAGTTTCTATGACTTTTTGACCTTGCCCAGCCATAACATTTACCCTAAAAAGAAACAAATGTCTACTTTAAATAATTTTCTTATGAAAAAACAGTAAAAAAAGAAAAGTTTGCAGAACACTCTCAGAGCTTTTGAAATAGAAAGTACATAGATAGTTATTTTCATAACCCTATGATGATTTGAAGAGAAGTTTATGAATAATAACTAACAGGTGTTCCCCAGAAATAAATATTTTTTGTTTTACTCAAGTGAAGTATTTTTAATAGTTTAATCCAAAATTTATTGATGACTCTAACGTAATAAAGGATTGGCAGAGACTGTTATGACTGTTTTCATGCAAAATTAATATGCATATGAAAGGGAAAAATTAGAGTGTGAGTGTCAATATATTTGTTGGCTCACAGTGAGTTGGTGGCGGCGGTGGGGGGGGGGTGTTTCCTAGAACTTAGCAGAACTTAAAGGTATACTCAGCCTTCAGCTAGAGGCTAAGGTTTCCCTCATTATCCTCTACCTTCCGACTACTGGGAGGGCCTCCTTAATAAGAGCCGTGGCCTGCAGGGACTAAAAGGAGATCATATTTCACTCTAAACAGTGTTTATCATTTATAATTCTAAGATTGTTACTAGTCTTTTGTTTTTGTAAAAGTACACAATCATATTTTTATGAGGTCTAGGAGGGAGTTTGATGAAAAGTCATCTAATGGTATTTTTTCTCAAATTTTAAGGAAAGGGTAAATTGGGCTCTGAATTAGACCTTTGTCCTTATGGGAATAGATGTCTGTATGTCTTTGACTGTTCTGTAGAATCTTCACTGACTATTGTCCTGTCTAGCCTAAAGGTGTGCTTGATTTAATGGGTCCTAGGAGAGCAGGGATTTTTAGCAAACTAGCTGGATTCTTAGCTTTTTTCTGGGGATGTATGATCTGTCCTTAGGGGTCTTAAAGTGAGCCTGGATCACATTATATTTTCTAAATCCAAGATGGTTCACATCAGAAAGCATTTTAAAAATAGAATAGTTTAGATATGCATTATTTTCTACATAAGATAAAATGGTTTTTGTTGTCCTGTGATACCAAAATAAAGCAACAATTGGTCCTATCAGTTAATTTTTTTTCCTAAAATTCATATAAAGAGAGTTAGATCAAGGGTAACTTAAACTTGCTAGAAACATCAATGATACCTTCATTTTCCCCTGATTTTATGTGTTATATATAGAAAGTTATTCTCCAAGCCTGGTGACCTAAGTTTGATTCCCTAGACTCACATAGTAAAATGAAGGAATGGATTCCCACAAATTATCCTATGACTTACACATGGAAACTACACAAAGTTGTGCCCACTTGCATGCACACATACACATGCAAAGACACATGAGCACATGCATGCACACGTGCAGACACACAGACACACAGACACAAATAAATACATAAAAATTTTTGAGTAAAATGTAACTTTACAAATTCAACAAACTTATACCCAAGTTGTAATATGACATTTGACTGACTTCAATTGCTCAACTGATTGTGAGAATTATCCTCTCAAAAACTAAAAAACACTGTTACAGTCAAAATGTATAACTTAACAGCAAACCTAGTACATTATTTTCCCTGTGCTTAAAGTGCCTGGCAAAACACCATCATTTCTCTAGATGTTCATTGCTTTGGCTCTTACTGGTTTCCAGCATCCTCCTCTCCCAGTCTATTTTCCATTCTGTTGTAAAGACGTCTTATTCTTGGTAAGCCAGCCCTCTTCATAATCAGAGTACTTATTCTAATTATAGAGGAAGGACATGGCTGGGATCTCCATATGAGTGTTCTCAGCAGCCCTCTGCCAAGCAAAGGCATAAAATAAACAAACATCAATTTTGTTACTTTGTTACTTCATTACTTGATTTTTTTCTCTCTTTTCTTTCTTCATTTCCCCCCAGTACTAGATATTGATAATTGTGTATTCTAAACACTCTACCACTGAGTTATATTCAAAGCCCCTTGTTGATCCTTGAATACATATTTCTGTGTTTTTCTGAGTTTTCTGACTTGTCTTTACAAAAACCAACTTAGATAACACTAAAGTGAATAAGTTCCAATATGACTGTTCCTTTTCCAGGTTCTAGTGTGTGTGCGTGTGCGTGCGTGCGTGCGTGTGTGTGTGTGTGTGTGTGTGTGTGTGTAAAGTGCTCAATAATGCAGTGCCTCATTGTTCATTGCCAGAAGTGACAGAACCTCTAGAGTTAGTTACACGAGAGTGAGAGCTGTTCTACACGGGTGCTGGGAACTGAACTTGGATAATTTAGAAGAGCAGTGTATACTCTGAGACATCTTCCCAGCCCAAACATGCTTGTTTTTCAATGAAGTAATTTTTGTCAATGAATGAATGAATTAATGAAGAAAGAAAGAAAAAAATAAAGATATACTGTATAGTGCAAATATGTTACAATGGAAGCAATGAAACATGCTAGTTAAAACTTTCGATTTCTTTCTGTAACCAAAGCTCAACATTAGAAACATTCAGTTAAATGAGGTTGTTTTATAAGATTGCCCTTGTGTGGACATATGAAACAGATAAAACATGAATGGATGACTTATCATTTAATTTTTCATATATGAATTATTTTCAACAGATTTACTGCCAGAAAATATAAGATACAATTTGTACATGTCAGAGAACATGTTTTCTTATAGCCATGTAAAATCTAGTTATTTGAAGACACACTGAAACAGATGCTGTGTTGCATATAAATTATTGGTCAGGAGTATCTGACAAATTAGATTTTCCACTTCAGGAAGCAGGCTGACACACTTGTTGCTTCTGATGACCCCTGTGCACTGGAACTCAACACACCTGTGATACAGTAACAGACACTAGATACCTGACTTAAAAAGAAGGTGATAAAGATTGAGGACAGAGATCTAAGAATCCAAAACAAGATTTTGATCTCTCTTTTGATAAAACCTCTCAGCATACATGCAATCATTCGCACTGTCTTCCACAGAAAATAAGTGACCAATATCAGTTCATTGATGCATTAGCCATATTTTTCAACATAAAAGTATTCAGTAAATTTATGTAATATTCCATCTAAAATGTTTTAATCATAAATAAAAACTAACGATATATTACTTATTTTGAAATTTTAAAAATGTTTTAAAGTGTTTAAGTTTTGTCATTATTTACATGCCAAAAACTAATCAATAAAAGATAAAGATCCAGATAAGGATCCAGGTCTGAAATCTCATGATTATCTAATTCTTTTACTCGTGATTTGATTTTATGGTACTGTGACAACCTTTATTTCTAATGCATGTTCTTTAATATTCTTGTAGCGTACTGACTATACACAGCCCATTCCTACTCTGTGCTTTAATTTAAGCAATGATGGACATCAGAAAAAAAAAAGTAATAAATACATGCTAACTTACAAGTGCTCCAGGAGAGAGGAAGATGGCTTCTAATTTTCTCCTCAATCACAAGAATGAGAAAAATAAGTTAGAATCAGGAAGGAGCAACTCAGATTTGCAGAAGAGTGAAATAGCCACTGGAATGGCGGGGAGGCATGAGAACAGCCATAAAACATGGTAGCAAGGGAAAATTAGATGCTATAACTTCTGTCGGCACTGAGGCAAAGGAGCTGGGTGTCGGCACTGTGATTTGTTTTGTTTTAATAAAAGTAATTACTTTTTTAAAATTAAGCTCTGGTTAATTTATATGCTGGTGACTTGAAGAGTATATTAAAGTTGTAAGAAACAGTAAAGAGCCAGCCGTGTTTCCACTGCTGTACATTGATGCTGAGTCCCACTAGCAGGAAAGAATTCTCAAAAGTTTGGGTTAAGTAATTATTACATTAAAAAATAGCCATCCTTTGTAAGTAATTAAGGCTTTTAAAATTATGAATATGATCTTTGAAGTTAACATCTAACTAATAGGGAAAGCTAGTCTGTAGTTTGACAGGAACATAGTCTTACTTGGTTTGTTCTGTATATTGTTATTACATTTATTTATTTGAGCTTTAGTTACATTTCAAAAAATAAAATATGCTCCAAGTAATATTTATTGAGACATGTATTTTGGCTGTGGATAAATTCTATGCCACAGGCAGCTTCTGGGGGAAGACCTACAAAACTATGGAAAACAGAGTATTTTAACTCTAGCATTAAAGATAAAGTGGTGAATTAGCTTCAGATGTTAGGGCACTTGGTTTTTATTGAGGAAGTTTGCTTCTCTTGGCTGTTGAGTCAGAACACTCAGGTGAGGGGCTACAGTGACTCTTGTAAAGTGATTTTACTCTATATATGGGTAAGGGTGGAAAAGACAGAGCACTTAGTCAATAAAGAGTATTCTAACTGTTGAGTTAATTTGAAATAATCTCAAGTTCATAAATATTCTTGTCTATTTTGAATGTCAATATACATAGGCTGTATTGATGAGTGAATAAAACAAACAAACAAGATATGAGTGTAGAGAATTTCCATAGCCTGGATTACATAGATAATGAAGTACTGTAGGCAAAATTTTAGGCAAGTAATATGGTTTCTGGTTTCTTGGGTTTGTGTTTATATGAATAAAGTTTATTGTTTAAAAAGTTGCTCTTCCCTTCAAGGTATGTGGCAAAGGTAGACAGTTCTGTGAGGTTAAGGCCAGCCTGAACTACAGAGTGAGTTCCAGGATAACTAAGACTACAGACAAGAAACTCTATCTTGAAATGAATAAACAAACATCAAAGGCAAAAAACGGGGGAGGGCTGCTATTACTTCCTATTACTGTGGTGTCTAGAAGCAGGCTTTATTCCATACTCTTAAATATTTAGAAATATCTGATGATGTCTCTCTTACTTGAGGAAAGTTACTGAGTACTAAGTGATTAAGTCATCAATGCATGCATTTATATATTCGTATGAGTTTCTTCTTTCTTTCGTTTTCAGGAAAATGATCTTATTCTAAGTCATTCTGAGATCCATCTTCTTTCTTCCCTTCTGTGAAAGACTTGTTTTTTTTCTATATGGATCTCAGATGTCATCGTCACTTCTTCCTCCTCCTCCTCCTCCTCCCACTCCTCCTCCTCATCCCCTGTCCTCTTCTTCCTCTTCCTCCTCCTCTTCCTCCTCTTCCTCCTCCTCTTCCTCCTCTTGTTCCTCCTCCTCCTCCTGCTCCTCCTTCTTCTGTATTTTGTTTATCAGTTATTCCTTCTGTAGATGAGATTTTGCAGGAAGACATTTTTCAAATCTGCATATTCAACACTATTTTTATATTGTATATACATATCTTTCATTCCTTTGAGTGAAAAGAGAGGAGAGGGATAAATATCTGTTTAGTCCTTATTAGCAACAGCATGAATTTAAGTAAAATTCGATTGTATGATCCATTGTCTTAGGACTTGACAAGTAGAGTTTATCTTATTTTCTTCCCCAATCCCTCTTCTTTCCTATGCTGCTGGGCCACATTTCAGTGAGCTCTTTTCTTCCATCTGACTGAGAGCATGAACTGGTGAGAAGGATTTTCCAGTGTGGGTGTTATTTTGACCAGGACATATACTCTACAAACTTTAATAACTTTTTTAAAAAACATCTAGCTGGGAAGTCCCTGTTCTATAGACTTTTCCCCTTATACTTTGGGAATGGATGTCTTTCTCATGATGCACATTAGATGTACTGTGAAATAGTCTTGCCATCACTCTATGTTCACTCAACTTGTTTATCAATTAATATAAAAAGTAACAAGAAATACAATGTGTGTGCATGTGCGTGCCTATGCATGTTGGTGCTGTGTGTATAATTAGAATGACTTCTGACCTAATTCTGTGGCTGCCTCTATAGATTTAGCTCTACATATTTCATCAATGGATAATTTATCAATAATTTTATAGGCATAGATATTTTATAAGATTTTTTAAGAGTAAAGAGGTTGTAGATGAAACATCTATGATTTACCATTTTGTTTAATAATTCTATATGATCTGGAACATATGGAGTTTTGTACTAGTATTTCAAGATTTTATGTGAAAATATTTAAAGTATCCTTATATTTCATATTATTAATATTTTGTTCATGTGCATTTTCATCTTTTATGTATATTTTCCTCGATTCTTGTGTTCTTGTCTCTTTGTGCATCCCTCCCCCTTCCCCTGAGATGCAAGGAAGAAGACAGATTAAACATGTTGTTATCTTAGTCATCTCTTGCCAGTATAAAGTATATGTGTTTTGTGGAAAGAGTCCTTTGGGGTCAATGCATTTGCTGTGTAAACCTAGAGAGGAAGTTCAGTTAGAAGAAAGCTACAATTATTCAAGGAAATGTTATGGGAAGTTAAACTAAGACACTGGCAATGCATTTGTAAGCAAGAGCAAACACAGGACAAATTACTGTGTTAAGTAAAACTGCAGTGATAGATTGCATCTGGGGATGATGAAGAGGCTCTGGCTTGTGTGCATCTATGTTGATGAGTGATCCTTGCAACTGCCTTAAAACATGCAGAATGTTGGTGATGTCAGGAATAGAGAGAACAAAAGGAGTGAGTTCTGTTTAAGTCGTCCAGAGTCTAAGATGTTTGTGCAACATCTAAACAGAGGTTTCTAGTAAGCCTTTGTTTGGCCTTGGAAGGGTAATCTGCCTTACAAGGTATACATTTGAGGCACATCAAAATATTGCTCATGGTAAAATGCATAGTTGTAGATAAAATTGACCACAGAGTTTCTTCTTTGTAGAAAGAGCAAGCACAGGGTAGATACAGTAATGTAAATATTTAAGAGGCTGTTAACTAAAGTGATGTGATAGAAAGAAGAAACCAAACATCCCACTCATTAGCTTTTAATATCCTCCAAAATGCAGTCTTTTTAAAGACAGTGAAGGAAAATAGAGAGAGCCTGACTGCTCATGTCAGATGGAAGTAGATATCCTCACTTTCTTTCATACTTATTATGTGATCTAGAATATTCTTAGTAGACTAGCTGAAATGAATTGTGTCTTACTGCATTGTTAGGTATGAATTAATATTTCTTTTAGCAGCTTGGGTCTACTAGGCACTGTTATTGTCTTTCTCTTCTTAGATCATATGGTCTTTACTCATGGCCTGTATCTACAGTGCTTCATTGTTCCTCTTCTATTATCTGTTTTTGAGGTCAGGTTTAATTGACTAACTTATTTTCCAAGGGTTATTTCTCACTTCAGCATTATTTTTTTTCCTGGACTCCTTATCCCTTGGTATTTTTTTTTAAAAATTATTGTTTATTTAGTTTCTATTTTCCCAAAGTATATCTTTCTGCATTTTTATCAAGGTTCTTCTGCTTGGCATATTCTACATACTTCTTGACTGATACATTATGCCTACAAGAAACTGTATGTATATATATTCACTGAATTATGATAATCACTATTATATAGAGAGAAGCCAATAATTAGGTCACATTGGAATTAGTAGACATAGACAGGAACAGAGGACTGCCATCCTTGGAATCTATGAATCAGGGAAAGATGAACTGTGAGTTAGAGTCCAGTCTGATCTACAGGTTAAGGCATTGATATCATCATCATCATCAATAATAATATATTTTAAAAAATATTATCACTAATAGTCCATTTCTTGATGCCTTAAAAGGACTTGAGCATCGTAACATTTATCTCCTGCTCTAAGGTTTGAGCTGCTTGCTATTTGCATATAGTATGGGATCCAGAATCATAGCTGCCAGTCCCAGCTTAGAAATGGCCCTTCAGTCTCAAGGTTCAACTGAGAAGATTAAAACTAAGATTTTTTAAAGATGATTATTCATGTCATCCACAAATATATATATATATATATATATATATATATATATATATATATATATTAACTAACAGAGAAGGGTTTGATATAGTTTTAGTGGGATAAAGAAGTAAGCTGAAGGGATTTGAAACAAATTATATTAGGCAATGAGAATAAGATTGCTGTTTCCAGATGTCATATACCTTAGTCAAGTAAGTTTGCTTCTAATTATATTAGGAAATATGCATATTTTGATGCTTGTTACTTTTAAAATTAGAAGATGGAGGTTTTGAAACATATTCTAGCAATACTTTCCTAATGTATAAATTGAGAATATACACTTAGAATCACCCTGTGAAATTAAAGGATATATATTGGATCAACCTATGCAGTGAAAAAATTCAGTTTCAGAATTTTTTTTCTTCACAAATTTTATATTTCAGAAGTGTTGGCCACCAAGAGTCTGAGGAAAGGATCTGCGAATAGGAAAGTTTTAAACTCTAATACTTAATAACACAAAATCCCAAAGTGAAAGCAAAGAGAACTGATACTAGTAGACACTAGCACTTGGTTATGTTTTCTCAAGAAGCATAACAAAAAGTGGAAAGACAAAGTAAGGAGGAGAAAGAAGAGGAGGAGCAGTATCTATGTAACTCTGAAATGTAGGCTGTGAACTTGTTCAACCTCTCTGAGCTTCACAATATTTACAAATATCTAGAGGTGGTCAGCGTTTAGTCAAAGTGTTTTGGCATCTTATAGACCCAGCCTTTGATGATTTTTAAAAGGCATGTTTGTTGTAAGAAAAGGACAAAGTTTAAGTCATTGGAAAAGTCCATGAGCCTAAAACCATCAATGAATACAAGCAATTCATTTGAGTCTAGCATCTTGTGGGGTCCTGGTATCCTTCCTGCTATAAAACTTGGAAGAGGGAGAAATAAAAGTGGAGGGAGGGAGGAGGGAAAAGAATGAATTGGTTAGAAATGCATGAGGGAAAAAAAACAACAAATGTGAAAGAGCAGCAAAAGGGTCCTGCATCCTACTAAATGAAGCTGAATTCTGGCCAGTCTTGAATGTTTGGATGAATATTCACTGCACTACCTTTCTCAGAATTTGACTCAGTCATTGAAATGTGGGTATAAATTATGGTTTTATTCTAAATATACCCAGAATGCCACAGAAACTATATATTTTATTACAGAAAGGTGAATCATCATGTAGAAGTTTAAGATAAATTACCTATTTTTATGACCTGTGGTAAAACGTTGAGGAATGCAAGTTTATAAAATTATGTTTCTGTAACTTAAATAATGGCTGATAGTGACTTTGTTTTATGATTATTTTCTGTTCATTTTTTCTTTTCCAAATGAATCACAAGAAAATTTGTGATAGCTAAGGTTGTGGGAAAGCAAATTGGAACACTTATAAACAGAAAAGAGGTGGAGTAAATAACCCAGTTTCTTCTGCCATGGGGATCTGAAGTACATTCTGATGGCAGACAGAGTGTAGTCTCTTTGTTCACTCTGTGAAAGTTAACCTACAATTTTGGGATTTCAAACACTACTTTTAAAATTTTAAAAGAGAATGTAATTTATCCAGAACCAGTCATGATGCTGCTTAAAATGATATAAATCGATTTTCCTGCCAAGATATAGTCCCCTATATTTCTATTCCTGTTGTCTGTATTGCCCTGATTCACAATGTTGATAGCACGACTCACTGGGTGCAGACTCTATGAAGTTACATCAGTGTATTCTCCACTATAATGTTTACCAAATCATTGAGAATATATCATTTGCTGAAAATATGGAAAATGAAGTACTTGTTTAAACTTACTTGTCAAATATACAAAAGAAACTCTTTGATTATAATCTTTCAATTGCTTCTCAATATGGCTAGCACATCATGAGGTACAGGGAGTGATGTTTCACAATGATACTGAGTTATAGCCCTAATAATTAATTCTACTACAAAAGCTGTAGTCTACACAGATGTGTTGTGGTCACACTAACACCTTAGAAATACATGTTGTTTTAAAAATGCCATCAGTTGCTCTGTGATAAAGTGTGAGCACCAGGAAGACATGAAAAGGTAGAGGAATGTTAAACAGCATCTCACATTACAGAAGATTTGTTTTGGCACCAATGCCAGTTTATGTCACTGTAAAGTTTAACAGAAATGAAAAAGGAATAGCCTGGATTTTGCAGAAGGAAATTCAGAGTTGAAAATAATTACCATCAATTACATATAGTATGTTGACATCTAAGAAAATCAAAATCATAAATTTAAACAAAGATAATATTGAAAATGAGATTGAGTGGAAGAAAGGTGTTTGATTTGAACTCAGGAAGTAGTGTAGAAGGTTCATGTTTACCACTGCATAGGGGTCACAAAAAGATTCTTTTCTAATTTGCATATCTTTGCCAAAGGCTTTTATTAGAGTAAATTTAGAAAAAGTGGATTGATATAAAAATAAGTATATTTTAGAACAATAGAAAAGAACTTCTGCCAAGGAAAATATTCTTTTTTAATGAACTGAATTCACAGGTCCATTTTTAAATGTGTAGTTTGTTTCCAGGGTGATTTCATATATAAGCTACCAAAAGCGTGACTATATATGTAGAAATGCACAATTCTTGCCAAACTTATATTCAGCTAGTAACATAGTTTTCAGTTGGAAGGATCCCTTCATTGTTTAAAATTACAGTGTACAATGTCATTTTTATTATTTAGAATTGATGATTAAAAGATAACAAAATACTTCATTGTTCTTAAAATGAATATACAAAGTCTATACATTTAATATTATATATATTAGCATTAGTATACAATACTTCATGCCTCTATCATTTATTCCTTCCCTATATAAAATTACCAGTCAGTACCTGACATAGTTTGAATATGGTACCCTCAAAACCTTGTGTTGAAGCATTAGTCCCCAGGAGGTCAAGTCACACATTGAGAAGTGTGGAATTGGACTTAATCAGTACATTGATTTATTGATGGACTTATAAGGTCAAGGAATTACATATGGGTTGGGAAATGGGAGGCAGGGACTGGATGTAAGAAAGCCATCACTGATGAAATACCTTTGAAGGATATGTCTGTCACTCATCCTGTGTGATGCTCTTGGCTTCCTGGCTACCATGAAGTGAACAGCTTCCCATTGCTGTGCCCTTCATCCATGATGACTCTTCCTTGTCATAGTCTTAAAAGAAATGAAACCAGTAGGACACAAATTACAAACTGTGAAACTGTTAGTCTACATATATCCTCCCTTACGTTGTTTTGCTCAGGCATCTGTCACAGTGATGAAGTGTCGAATACAGAACGCTTAGTAAGACAGATGTAAGCGTATTATTTAAAGTATATTCCATATGGACCCTAATTCTTTTTATTAATCATTTTATTCATTTACATTTAAAATGATATCTCCCTTCCTGGTTACCCTTCTACAACCCCCCCCATCCTATTCCCCCTCTCCACCCTCCCTTTGCCTCTATGAGGGTGCTCTTCCACTCACTCACCCACTCCTACCTCATTGCTCTAGTATCCTCCTATGCTGGGGCATCAGCCTCCACAGGACCAAGGGCCTCCCCTCCCACTGATGTCAAAAAAGGCTATCCTCTGCTACATATGTATCTGGGGCTACGGTTCCCTCCATGTATACTCTTTGGTTGGTGGTTTAGTCCCTGGGAACTCAGGCTGGTCCAGTTAGTAGATATTGTTCTTCCTATGGAGTTGTAATCCCCTTCAGCTCCTTCAGTCCTTCCCTAGTTCTTTGAATGAGGCCCTCTGGGCTCAATTCAATGGTTGGCTATAAATATCTACATCTGTATTTATCAGATCCTTGGAGAACCTCTCAGGGAACAGCCATACCAGGCTTCTGTCAACAAGCACTTCTTGACATCAGCAATAACGTCTAGGTTTGGTTTGTGCAAATGGGATGGATCCCTAGGTGATGGATCCCTGGATGATCCTTCCTTCAGTCTCTGTTGCATTTTTTTTTGTCCCTGACTTTCTTTCCTTTGGAGAGGAATATTTCTGGGTTAAAATTTTTGAAATGGGTGTGTGGCCCCATCCCACATCTGGGGGCTGTGCCTATTTACTGGAGGTTGTCTCTATAAGTTCTATTTCCCTTTTGCTATTTTTCCGCTAAAGTAATTGCAGTTGTGAGCTCTAATTTTTAAGATCAGAAATACTTATATTTATTTTTACATTATACAGATAATTTTTAATTGAGTACATACTATGTAAACTACCATTCTATTTTCTTCTTCATAATAACTTTTGGGAGACATATTACTCATCCCGTCTTCTATAATACTGAGGTCCAAGGTGTGAATAGTTTGTTGTAGTGTGCCTTCCTAATACACAGGAACTTTGGTGATGTTCCTTCTCCTATAACAGGGTAACTCAAAAAGTAACAATTTTTTTCCTTAGTTTCTTATACTTGATACTTCAACCTGTCTCATGTACTTCCTATGTGTTTGTAATTAAAATTCATGTTTAGATGACCCTTCCATTGCTTACTGATTTTAAAATTTATTTTAGCTGAGCTGACACAGTTTTTGTTTGTTTTGTTTTTTCAGGACAGGGTTTCTCTGTGTAGCCTTAGCTCTTCTGGAACTCACTCTGTAGATTAGGCTGGCCTTGAACTCAGAGCTCCACCTCCTTTTGCCTCAAAAGTGCTGAGATTAAAGGTGTGTGCCATAATTGCCTTTTTAGAGCTTATATTTTAAGTTTGCTTGGCTATCAATAATTTGGACTCTCTGGAAATAGAGTATGTTATAGTTTTGAAACTTAGAAAGAACATGAGATAGATTGTAAGAGTCGTTGCCATTTTTAAGGGAACATGTAGTTGAAGGAGTCACAATGACGTTAAAGAACAAAGAGTGTATGAAGGCAGACCATGTGCTCATGCCTCCCCAAGGATATTGGAAGGTACAGTAGGATATCATAAGTGAAAATGTCTCTAGCTTGATCTAAATAATAAATGCTTGATCTATATTTCCCTGTTGAACTCATGTTTTTTATTTTTTATAAAAAAAGGGAAGAAACATAGATAAAGCAAGGCAATCTCTAATATGCCAAGGTTTTTTTGTTTATTTTTCCTGTAAGTTAGGGATTAAGGAAGAGACAATATTTGGATTGCTGTTTCTTCCTGAGGAAGAATCTATATTTTGTAAATTCACATAAAAATTTATTACTGATTGCATTAAGTATATATTGAAAGAACATGGGACAACATTTAGGGCATAGTTTGATATACTGCAGTGTTTTTATTGCATGAAGATGCTGCAGCAGAGGAAAATGCAAACAAGAAGTTTATAAAAATGAACACATTTAATCAATTATTTGATATCTCTCTATATTTTAGCTCCTAAATATTACAGTGTTTATGTCATATAGAAAATTAGATGGTCAAAAGACATTAAAATGTCCCAGTAGAACAATCTAAACAACGTAGAAGGTTAAGTGATACATACTCCACAGTCCCACTAACTTTTTGACACCATAGTGTTTTTGTAGCTAATGGCTTGCAACAAATAAAACCAATTGAGTCATCATAGCATTAAAGAAGCATGTATACAAGATTCTACTCTGTTGAGAACCACGCTGATCCAGGACTTTCCCTGAGGCTCTGAAATATGGAGATGGAACTTAGTTCCTTGTCTACAACTAGGTACTAGCTTATCAAGGCAAGCTATCGCCTGGAACATTGGCTTCGGAGGAGCTAGGGTTTCTAGATCCCAAGAACATGACTGTTCCTACCTTGAAGGGTTGTGGTACTAGCCCCAAGACTTTTAGTAGTCAACCTGTAACTTACTTGAGATATACTGTGTTCCCTTAGTACATTGCTTGATATCTTCCTGATGACTTTGTCCCATTGTGTGTTATTTTCTACTTTGTATGTTTCATTTTCCCTGAAAAGTGTATGTGCAATACTATACTCAATAATAAAGCATCTTGGAATAAGACATCATCTTGTGCATGATCTCCCAATCAATCGGTACCTTGCCTATTCTCTTTATTTTCTCATCTTTTGGTCCTTTTGAGGAATCTGCCACGGAAGAATGACCTCCTGGTCCAGGTCATTAATCCATGAACATACGAACATACTCCATTAGACCACTTTCCATCACAAATTTTTTTCTTTCCTTTTGTTCTTTAGTCATGGGAATGAAATTAATAAATGTTTATTATTATTCTAATGTTGAAGAATCATAAAAAATTTGGTTTCTGTGAATTTCTTAATAGCATGAAGAATATGAACTGCCTGCCACTGACAGCAGAACATCAGATTACCATGTACCAACAGTATATGTTTATAAAGGATCTCACATTGATAATCACTGTCTTGTTTTGTTACCTTTCAGAAATGTTGGAATCCAACAATGTGATCACTTTCAATGGCTTGGCCAACAGCTCCAGTTATCACACTTTCCTTCTGGATGAGGAACGGAGTAGACTGTATGTTGGAGCAAAGGATCATATATTTTCATTCAACTTGGTGAATATTAAAGATTTTCAAAAGGTATCTTTATTTTAATACATGTATTCTATTTTTAAACACTAACGTTTTTATGATATTCTACAGCTACTTAATATCAAGATAACCTACAAAATTATATCAAAATTATTTTTTCCAGGCATATATAAAATGAGTGACAACAATATGCCATATTATAAGATATAGCAAGCCATAGTATCAACAAGGATAAAAACAATTCTAGTACTGTTGAAAGTCATTTTAAAAACAAAACAACAATAACAAAAAAACCTCTAGCTTATTCTTCCATAAGTATTTATAGATTAAGGTTTTATGCAGAAAAATAACATATAATCTGAAATGTTAGAGAAATACATCATAACTTGAGTTCATGAACTATATATTTATATGTATATATTTGTATAAGTTGTCCATCTCTCCATTTTGTCATCGAGTTGAAGGTTCATCCAGTAATCATCTGATGACATTCTTGTGTCTGAACATAGTTTTCTTTGAACACAGATCCTCTATTCATTTATATGTTTCTGTTACACGTTATGATAGAGATGAGTAGCTATAAAACACAATATGTGGCCCAGAATACCTACCATATTTACAGTCATTCATTTTAAATAATAAATTTGCAGCTCCTCATGTAAACTCAAATTTTAGGGCATCAATATTCTTACAAAATTGGTTATTTAGATATCAGAAGTTTGATTTTTTTCATAATATTCTTTTAGATTTCTGGCTCGTTTCAATCATTCTATGAATTTTAAAACAAACAGAGATTTTAAAAGCAGACAGAATTGTTTTGCTTCGTCTAGATGCTATAACCACAAGTCAACCAAATTTTCTTAGTTTTCCAGCCTTAATTCCCTGAGGAAGAAAGTCTTTCTAGAACAGCTTCCAAGAGAACTCCTGAGTATGCTTCAGCTAGCATGTTTATTGGTATCTCTGGGTTTGGCTTTGCTCCTTACCACTGAAGGCACTAATGTGGTGTGTGGAACTATTTATGGAGAATACATTGGATGACAAGTTCTTAAATTTGGATGAACTGTAAAAAGATTTTGTTCTGCTTGGAAACATAGTTTTAAATCTGTCCTTTTATCATTATTATTACCTAAACAGAAAAGTTTATTTACATATATAAAAGCTTGAATTAAGATCCATATTCATAAAGTATTGCAGTTCAAATATGATATATTTTACAGTAAAAATTTATACTAAATCATAACCAGAGTATTTTTAATCTGATTTTGTTAAAAATGATTATTTCTAAATGTCCTCAGGTAATGACCATGTAATAATGAAATATGTCTTTCAAAACTTTTAAATGGTCAAAAAATAAGAATTTTCTGTGGATATTTTATATAAAGAAATAATTATTTAGTGAAATACCAACTTAGAATATTTGCTATTCTAACTTTAGGATATCATATTTGTTAAAATTATGAAGATAACTTTTGTTATTTTGCAAACTTCATTATGTGTGCATATGTGTGTGTGTGTGTGTGTGTAGGTAGGTAGACAGCATAGATAGATAGATAGATAGATAGATAGATAGATAGATAGATAGATAGATAGATGTAGATATGCCCACATAATACCTCTAATCATATAAAGTATGAATTTAATACTTTTCTTTAGACAAATGTTAACTTTGCAATGAAATAAATTGTGTCTGAATTTTTCAAGAGAACCAAATCAGCACATCAAAATGCTAGAATTTTGTAAGTGAGATAGATCCAAGTGCTTTGTGGATGAGGATGGCAACCTGTGTTCTGTTTACAGCACCCACTTAAAGTGCCAGGATCATAGAATAGTTCCGTAATCATTGCTCTTGGGAGGTAGGGACAAGGTGAACAAGCAACGTGCTGGTCAGCCAGTCCAGGCAAATCTATGTTCTCATGGTTCACTATCACTGTGGTAAAAATAAAAAGGAGAACATTTAAGAAATATACCCAGCATTAGCTTCTAGAGTCCAGATTTCTGCATGTACATCTTCACATAAATATACACACATGTAAAGTAGATCATGAAATACTTTAAATAATGGAGTAAGAAAGTAAGACATCTGTAGTTAACTAGTTTTGAGTAAAGAAAAAAACTATGATTATAAAGTTATAATATTTGACAGAAGTCAAAAACACAAAATAAGAACAATAATTGTTTAGCAAGAACAATTAAGAACTAGAAAAATGAATAGATTTGTCTTCTAAGATCAATTTGCTCTAAAATCAATATATATATATGAATAAAATTGTTTCATTTTAGCACAACTTAGCTAGAAGTTTGCTATAACATTCAATAAATCTTAGTTTATTATTGGAAAGAGAAACACTATATCTTATCCTCAACCACTGTGAACTTCAAATTTAAAAGATAGAACTCCCTGACCTGAATTGCCAACTTGAAGACAGATGGCCCTGGGATTGTCCTCTAGAATGTCAAGGTTCAGAGTAATGTTCATTCATAAATATGATCAATGAACTATTTTTGAATGTCTTCAATATGTGACTATATTATGTGGAACAGGTTTTATCTCAGTTTTAATTTAGACACACAAACACATATGTGCAGAAAATCACCTAGAAGAGAACAAACAAATTAAGGACATTAAAACATTTAAGAATATGTGGTTACCCATTGTATTCTTAAATATCATATTTGTTATGTGAACTAGAAATGCATTTCTCCAGAAATCATATGTTATTTCAATGACTCCTAAACTCTTGTTTATAAGTGTGCTACGCTTGGGGTTCCAATTCCCTGGGTTGAAATCTCAATCTTTACCTGAGCTTGTGACCATTCACAGTGAATTATCTTGAGGCTTCGAATGAATGGTAATCAATCATCCCGAGGCTAAAAGCTTTCCAGCACACATAAATAACAAACTGCCACTGACTCTGGATTTTTATTTAATGTATGACATTTCCCCCTGGAAATTAACAAATATAACTAGAAGAGAAAACTGATGGAGAAATAATAAGTTGTTGTGCCCAGTGGAGAAAAGACCTATTAAAATTAAAACCCATGGAAAATTTTGGGGATTTGGAACTTGGAAACTTCTATACTAAAATTTGAATGAGAATATTTATATTGCTATTATAGATAAAATGTATTCAACTGTCTAAGCCACCATCAGTAACATCGTGGTTCTTCTACTATGACTGGATCCATATGAATGAAAGTCCCAGAAAGTCTTTCAGCTTCCCAAGTTCTAGGACTATAGTTAATAAACACCACACCCATGCCCAGTCAAAGCAGCAGTTTTAAAAATATATATTTTACTTTGTTTACACTTTCATCATCTCAAAGCATATGTTCTTACTTTTAATTTTTTCTTATTTTCACATGGAGAGAGAAAGAGGGTAAAGAAGAAAGAGATTACTTTATGAGCTGTATTTTCCAAACCTTTTAGCTCTCAACCTTTATTGCTATGCTAGAATTTAGTTCAGAAAGATGTATTCAGAGCACCCTAGTGTTAAATTTTGAAATCACTATTTCATGGTAAATACTGAGAAATTTAAAAGAATAGAAGTCATGTTCTCTGCAAATTCTCACCTAGATCCTCATGTTTTCCCAGGACAATCTTTGTTTTCCACCCAGTGTAACAACTCTTCCCACACTGCACTGCTCAAACGTATGAATCCCTTTAATCGATTTCTCACCCTAGTTTCATACAATACAAAAAATAGTTTATAGATGGAGAATGTATATCCTTTGTATGTAGAAATGTATTAACTATTGTTAAAAGAAAGTCACATTTGAAAGATTGCTGCATATACTATTTCTTTCTCTAAGCTGTGCCTAACAAATACAAAAGATTATATAATACTGGAACTCTTAGCAAATTTAGTTGCATAAAAATATGATTCTTTTGTGCCCTTAGATTGTGTGGCCAGTATCTTATACCAGGAGAGATGAATGCAAATGGGCTGGAAAAGATATCCTGGTAAGTATTAACCTGCTAAATTATTTTAGAAATTTAATTTATTACTATGTGATATCTTCTCTCGTATTCTTTTAAACACCATTATTTAGCTGTCGATCTAGTCATTGGAAGAGTAAATGACATTGTTCAATTATGTAAACATAGTTTTATATAAAGAAAGTAGGTAATAATAACAGTCATTTCTGGAAAGGTTTATACGTGAAGACAGTAAGTACCTAAATGCAATATTATATCATACATGCCTATATTAAATGGCAAATGTTTTGTGCAGGTAGAGTTAAATGTTAATCCATATTGGTTCCTCTTGAATGACAATTTGTCCCAGGGTCATCATTATTAAGTTACCTTTGTTTTCTCTTTACACTTCCCATTTTATTTTTCTTCTTTTATCTTTCTTTTACATTTTGTGATGAATCTTTCTATCTTTCCTGTTATTTTTCAAATATATATTAAGAATTAACTATGTAACTTACAGTATCCTAGACACTATAGAGTCAAATACTATTTTGCAATGCTGTAATGAATTTATCATTCATCATTAGGTAAATAACTTTTACGTAAGGTCGTTTCTTCCTTGGGCAAACTTGGTAACAAAGTATACAATGGGTTGGAAACAAAGCTTCAAATCTGAACAAACCATAAAATCAGTTCAACTTTATTAATAAATAGATTAATATAATTTCATTAACAACATGTGCTCTATTTTATGCCTTATCAATATTTCAGGAGATCTGAAAAACAAAGATATATCTAAAGCTTTTGTCTATTTTAAATATTAATATTTGGAAGAAATTTATCCTGTGTGTGTCCTGAGGCGTACATCCATGTCTAAGTAGGTGTTATCAGAAGGCAATCTGATTGACAGCCCCTGCTAAAGTGTAGCCTGGAATTCACTGGTAAGGAATGGCTCCATCAGTTAATAACGTTGACACTGGTAAAAGAAGATGGATTGAAGAAAAGAAGGCATAGAAGTTCCCAACACTGGTGTATCTGCTTATCAATAACAACTGGAAGTCTGCCATTGGAAATTACCTGCTAAACACAGGCAGTAGATTACAAATCACTCATAGGACTATTTAATGATGCTGAGCCCTACTCGACTGAGTTTGTAGGTGGGTAGAGAAGTCAACTTTTGATCCAAATATCAGTACAAGCCCAGATTTACAGCCAAGAAGCAGGATGAGGTTCGGTGTGAAATACCATGATAAAATGCATAGGAATAGAGAATTCTACCTAATGAGTTCAAAGGATTGGTTTTGAGGACAACTTAGGGAGATAAGTCCAAAGAATGAAGGGTAGTGGTGTCAGTGAGATATTAGAGGCCAGGGATGTTGTTCTAAAGTTGCCAGAATCATTTTTGCTAAACCTAGACAATTCGGAGATGCACATAAAAATCTTGAGTGTGCTGTTCAGAGAAATCAGGTTGGAACTGGATCGGAAGTCAGAGTGTGCATAAACTACAACATCCCATTTTATCAGACCAGAAAATAACGTAATTCAGAATAGCCATTTAGAACCAATTCATTCAAAATCTTTCAAACATTTTAATTTTATGTAAGAAGGTAACATAAAAGAAAATATTTCTTTGTACTGAGAAGATGAGTCTTTTGCTAAGGTGCCTACTAAGCAAGCAGGGGACAGTGGAAAATAAATCCCTAGGACCCAAAGAATCCTGGGCTGTGATTGGGCAAAGACAGGCAGATAGTTGAAGTACATTGGACACCTTGCCTAAGAAAATTTATGAATTTCAAGTTCAGTGAGGGAGCCTATGCCAAACAAGAAAGGAAGAGAGCAAATGAGGAAAGACACTGAAGTGGACAGTTGTCTCCATCCTTTGTGTGTACAAGTACCCACATGTGAGCATAGCTAAACACACGCATGCGCACATGCACACTAGTGAGGACCCTCAACACTCACTAACACCACAAACAAAAACAGGAACAGGATGATATATTTGATATCAATAGAAAAATTTGGATTTGAGTCATTCCATTAAAACAGAAATGACTAGCAGTTGTCCTACACTAGTGTTGTACTTTTCTAGACTCATGGAGACATTGATATAAAAAAAAATCCAGGCTTCAGGATTCTTGTAAAGGTGAAAGAGGCACAGGTGGGCTCACTATGCGATGTTAGTTATTAAAAAGATCAATCCTGAATTCTGACCAAAATTGATGTCTTTTTAGTATTGTTGAATATAATAGTCATATATGGTAAGTGAAAACTTTGGTTTAGGCTTCCCCTGTGATCTGGACCACATCAGAGTTATACTGTTATCAATTTGATTTTGTCAAAACAGTGATGGTAATAATGTTACTTGTCTGACAAATTACCTAAATTTTATACTAAATGCAATGACCGAGTACTGAGTACATTCAATTACATGAATGAATCAGAATATTCAGATGCCATGATGTACAGATATTATATTGAGTTTATGCCATTTTCAAATTATTTACCTCAATACCACATCTCTCTCCCTCTCCCTTCCCTCTCCCTCTCCCCCTCCCCTCTCCCCTCCTCCCCCTCTCCTCCTCCCCCCCTCTCCCCCCCTCTTCCCCTCCTCTCCCCCTCCTCTCCCCCTCCTCTCCCC
>NW_021604705.1:5730988-5735671 GCF_004785775.1 Grammomys surdaster
TTCCCTCCCCCTCCCTCTCCCTCTCTCTCTCTCTCCTGACCTCCTATCTGACATCTGTGATTAGGTTTCTGGATGACATTCAGTTAGTTCAGCTACTCTAAAAATCTCACGTCCTCACTGTCTTCAGATATGTCATATAATCTTAAATTGATAAGTACATCCCTAGAAGAGCAACGTCAGATTTTCAAAGTTCATTACAAATGTTATGGATGCTATAGAACTAAAATGAATAAGAGAATTAATGTTCGGTGTTGGCTGATATACTATGTTGATGGGTCCAGATTGTATGCCAGATATAGATACATCCTCTAAAGTTAATAATAGTACACGGTGCCCTAGTGATAGAAAAATCACTGTAGAATATAGCATCGTGACTATGCACTTTCATATTTCTTTGTGTTTGAGTAAGACAATTTTATTTTTAATCCTTTATTCTCTCCAGAAACTTTTATTTAAGAAAATAAAAACACAATGGTTTTATCTCAATGAAATGTTTTTATTTTTGTTCTACTTAACATTAAAGTATGTTCCATTGTATTCTTCTCTTTAATGCATCTGGCACTTTAATACTGACTTCCCTTGCCCAGATATTGAAAGTACAGTTGATGCATTGAGAATTTATTTAAATTCATTTTCTTTATTGTTTAGCCTCCTTAGGCACTATTTCAATGTAAACATTTCTTATTAGATGTATTAATATTTTTTCTTATTTCAGGCTTTAATTTACATATCCACTTCTGCATCTTTTTTCTTTACATGTGATTTTGAGATAAAGATTAGATGACTTGTTAAAGATTTGTAACATTTTTCTTGATAAACATGAACAAGCACCATTATTACTTTAAGAAATAATATAAATAACTAATCTGAAAGAAATGCTGAGAGGAAAGAAAATATTTCATTCAGTATCTGATTTATGTAATAACACTTGAGCAGTTTCATGGAAATTCTGTACTCTATCTAGAGTAAATAGTGATCAGTGGGGATTTATGGGCAGGAATTCTTTTCAAAGTGCTCTTGTGATGCTAGAAACCACAAGAATGAAGTGTGGGGGGCATGCAACCATCAGGACTACAAGACAGAACAGTAATCACAATAAAAATTGACCTCTCACATTTACAAGAATAGTAAACTATAATTTCCTTGTGAGTGCTCTCTGGTTACTAAAATGTGGGTCACCCTTTCCTGTCTGGCTGCTTCCGCAACTCCCATGGAAGTAAAGTATCAGAATCAAATCATGTTGGGAAAGGACTGCCCTCTCAGGACTCAGCTCAATGTAAGAATGTAGTACTAAAAGTGAGACAAAACCAGCAAGTATTATTATAAACCTGGGCAATGTATCACTTTTAAAGTGGCCAAGAGAGGGCTTCATTTCTGGGTCTGAAATTGCATCATCATCCAGGAGTAACCACATTTCATGATACTGAACTTGCATAGTTTCTGACTCTGGCTATAACCTCATTTGGGGGGAGTAACCACCTCCCAATTCTCTTGTGTATTTGGGAAGATCCAACCCATTATTACTCTGCACCAATACACAAAAAACATTTATTAATAGCAACTATTGCAGAGTGAAGACTGTGGTAAAGAGGCAATCTGTCCACCACCACCCCCTCTCTCTCTATCTTTCTCCGTCTCTCTCTGTCTCTCTCACTCTGTGTATCTCTGTCTTTATCTTTCTCTGTGTCTTTCTCTCTGTGTCTTTCTCTGTCTCTCGCTCTGTTTCTCTGTCTCTCTCTCTGTCTCTGACTCTCTCTCTCTCTCTCTCTCTCTCTCTCTCTCTCTCTCACACACACACACACACACACACACACACACACACACTCAGTGGTATATGTTGCCACTCATCTGCTAGTAAAGGACATTTCTGACAACACTAATCTGAGAGGGGTTTTTTGTCTTGAAGAAGTGAACACAGTTTATAAAACACATTGTCCTGTTAATTAATACATTCTTTGCTTGATATGTCAGTGCTAAACTTTACAATCACTGTAGTATTTTTGTTAGAGGTATAAAGTGCTTATTACCTTTACAATCACTATGACTACAGAGGTGCTGGAAATACATATTTTATATTAGAAAGGTAATTTGGTGAGAAAAGTAAAATATGATCTGTGCACTTTGACTGCCCTCAATTCTCCATTGCTGATATTTCCAAGGCTTTCAATGCACTGAGTTATTTGCAGTACACTTTTTGTGGTAGCTTAGCTTCCTTGACCAAGGTTTGCAAATGCAAAATGAATTTGTGCTAAGCTGGTAAAAGAATCTGTTTTGAATCAATAGCTCTCTGAATCCTCTTTGTTTATCCTACTAACCCATCTCTCTTTGCACTGTTTCAATAAAACCAAATGGCAACCGTATGACTGCTAGAAATATTTTGAGCATCATTGGAAATCAAAATTTCAACCATCTGAGAGGCACCAAAAGGAGCAGATTCTCAGAATTCTTTTCCAGATACATTTCAGAGAGCAGTGTTATGCACCTGAACCTCGGGACTCTGTAGTTTTAACAATTTTGTTTTCCTGTTCTCAACTGTTATGACCACATAAAGCAGAAGTGTACAATAACATCTCTATCAAAATAACTCATATTTCATGAATTCAACAGCATTAATTTTTGACAAGTAAAACAATTTAAGTCACACTTGTCTCATACATGTCAAAAGTTGCATGCCAAACATTAAATTTATTTAATATTTCAAAGTTCGATACTATCACTAATCTTCAGGGGTTTGGGTTTGTTGGTTGGTCTTAGGAATTTCAAAGCTTGATAGATATTTGCAAGTGAGGTAGAGTTGTTGTTGTTGTTGTTGTTGTTACCGTTTTTTTAAATTTTGGAGCCTACAAAAATCATAAGCATTCACTGAATATAAATAGGTATTTGTGTCACATTTTTGTTTGAGCAATAGCATTGACTACCTACATCACAGATTATTTTCAATTGTGTTTTGTAGTTAAGAGTATTGTAAAATTAATTAACCCTCAGAAGCCATTGGCTGGTTTCAAACAGCCTTGAAAAGGAAAGATCGTCTCTTTCTCTGGAGGCTGAGGCTTGTGTGTAGAGTGACTGGATAGTGAGTTACCATATCAGTCAACTCAAAGGCATCTTAACACACCCAGTTTCAACTATTAAGATTTATTTTACTATACCTCCTCTTGTATAAAGCCATACACTCTAGGCAGTTGTTACCTGGTCCTCTTCTTACTGCCACAATAGAACTGTACGAACTGAATATAATTCATGCTGATATTATGGCTACTGCATCATGTGAGTAGTAATGCCATTAGCTCTGACCCAGGAGCCATGTATCTTTTGCAAGTATCCATAAAACCATAGCAGGATAACTTGACTTAAGTAGATTAGGTCTGATACTTTATAACTGTTGATAATATTGAATGTGGTTCTTATTGACAATTAAGATGATCTTACAATTGACTATGATGGTGTGTTTCTAAATATGCTTCCTGGTGAAAGTAGATAGTACCGCAATCGTGCACCTAACAAATTTTGAATGAAGACCAGCAATGCTCTTGTTTCATTAAATGACACAGAATTGAGTTTAGAATTTTATACTCCTCTGTGTAGTATGTGTGTTCCTACTTGAGAGAAATATTGCATGAGCTGAATTTACAGTTTAGAGTGTAAATTCAACATTTATGACTGCAAACACTGAGAGTTTTCTGAATGCTTGATATTGATCACAGCACACTTTATTAGGGTAATTGGTGACTGGTGACACAGACAATGCTTCCTTCTTGAGTGTATTTATGCACGTTTGTGTATGGGTGTACACGCCAGTGGAGGACACAGATTGATTTTCTATTTCTTGGTCAATCACATTCCCATATATTTTTCAGAGACATACTATGAATTTCATCCATTTGTCTAGACTGGCTGGTCAGTGAGCCCAGAGATCCTTCTGCTTTTTATTCTCCAGAAAGGACCACCACACCCAACTATTCACATAGGTTGCAGAGGTCCACACACAGCTTCTCATGATTAAGCAATCCATGCCTCACAAACACATGCTTGTTTTAGAAGTCACTAAGGAACTCAGTTTCCTGTGTCAGACGGACAACAAGTGAGATTGTACCTTTAAATTTATTTAGAAAGTAGATGTTATTCAACTTTTGGATTAACGTTTTGTTATTAAAGAAAATAAGATGATAAATATTTCCATATTGACCCAGACCAGGCCTCATGTACAAGAATTTACATTTGTAATTACTGTAAGTTACTTTAACTGTTTTACTCGCAAAGTAATACTAGCGATTGAAGTACAGACTTTTTTTAATCCAAAAAGGATCTTACATTTGATCATCTTGAGAAATTTCAAGTATATTTTTAAGTGGCCTGAAAGAAGCTCATTCATTTGGCACTAGCTAAAGAATTATTATTTAGATCTGGCTGGAACCAAGCAAGGCAATTCACATTAAGGTAGAGTAAGCATTGCCATTCTGCATGATTCATTGGCATAATCTCAGTAAATTCTAGAGACAGGGTTTGGATTTCCTAGCTCACAGTGAGAAGTCCTTAGAGTTCCACTCCCCTGTAACTCTGATAGCCATCACCGATATATTCTGTTTCTCTTGTGCCAGACGAAATATATAAATAGCTATCTACTTACTTTTGTGGACACACTGACCAAACGATGTATATAAATGGATATCTACTTACTTTTGT
>NW_021604705.1:5735681-5810782 GCF_004785775.1 Grammomys surdaster
TATCTACTTACTTTTGTGGACACACTGACCAAACGATGTATATAAATAGCTATCTACTTACTTTTGTGGATTCACTGACCATCAAGCTGGACATTTAGCCTTGACTTTAGGAATATTTTCTTACAGATGATACACTCTGAAGATAAACAAGCTATTGTCAGCTTTTGACTGTTTTTAACTTTAATTTGATTCAAAAGGGAACAATAGGATAAATCTCCATTATATCTACAAAACATCATTAAAGTTTCCCAAAGTTCTTTAGCATCATTTAATGTTAGTATTGGCATACTACTTTTGATGAGCGTTTAGGGAAGGGAAGGGGATATAAACATTACTCTATTTGGAAAATGTGGATACTAGTACCAGAGGATGTTAATTTTTCTTTAATATGCTAAAATGAGAACACGGCTGGAACGTCTCAGTAATCTTCATTTAGGTACTGAATATACTAAATATATTTAATATATACTATACAGTATATTACATACAGATTATACTTATACATATTTGTTCATTTATAAATACACATATCTGTGTATTTATGTCATATATAATCTGTTAAAATATTTGTTTTCTAGTGGCATGTTGAAATAATTTTAATATTAATATAATCTTTATTTTATACTTCCACATACACTTATGAAAGGATGAATAATCATATCTATAAATAAAAATATTATAAATTAGTGATTATATGGGGGGAGATAATTAGGTCAAATCTATTATCCTCTTTTAGGTAGGCATTTTCAAATGACTTATTCTGTTTTAGTAAGATAGCCACCTTATAATTTCTTCAGAGGTCAGACGTAAATAAAGGGAATATAAAACAAATTTTACTAAAGATATCAAACTTGTTGTAATGGTAGGACATGGTAAAGAATCTGTGATAGGCTGACTACTGCTTCTGACACATAAACTGTGGTTACAGATGTTGTAGACAACCCAATTTAGTGTTAGAAAAGAAAGGAAAGTGAAGTGGACAGAGCAAGTGTCAAGGAGGATCAGGAACTACTTTTCACTACATCAAATTCGTTTTCGTCAATTGCTAATCTTAAGAAGATGCTTCTAATTGCCATGGAGCAAGGATGAAGGGAAGATCTCATGTCTGAAGTGAAACATGGGACCTGGGGACGAGGATGAATTTCCAGCCCAATTGTTAGAACATGCTAGAACACCAGGGGCCAGCAGTGCAGAGCCTTGACGGGGTTATAGCTGTCAGTGAAACCATGCTTCCACATCTTCGGAAATTCTCTTATGTTAGCAACCTTATAAGCCACTGAAGAGGAGTGTCTAGGAAATGGAATTCCAGCTTACTAAGTTGAGACAGCACAATTCCTTTACAGCTGTTAAAAATCGATATCTGTGGTTAGCTATTTAAGTAGATGATGACCATAGGCTCAAATTATGACAGCAGAGGCTGTATTTGAGAGCCCTCCCCTGTTGGAGTACTGAAATTTCATGACAATTCTATTGAACAAACTGTAATATTTATGTATTGCAGAAGATGGGCAAACATTACCGAAGTTGCCTCTCTTTAGCTCCCAGCATGGATTTCAATTCTCTGAAGTATGTCTTCAGCAGGAATGAAAAACTCACATTTGAGTTGTTCGCGCAATGTATGGAATGGTATAGGACGCAGAGTAGTATGAAAGTTAAACAGTCTTGAAACATTCAAATCAATAAAGACATGCTTATTTTAAGTAAGGATAACCACAGGTCATGGTGGCACAAGATTTTTATCCTGGCAGTCACAAGGCTGAGGGTGGAGACCTATGAGGTTGAGGTCTGTGTGGTCTACATAGTGCATTCAGGAGAGCCAGGGCTATGTAGAAAGACCTTTTCTCAAAACAACAAAAACGACAACAATAACCAGTTAATGAATACATGTAATTGCTTTGTTGGGATGTATCGTAATCCCAGGTTTAGTTGAGGGCACTTAAGGTTAAGAATCTAGAACAACTTTCCTGTAGTTATACAGAAAACAAAAGATCCCCTGGTTAATACCAGCTCACCCCTCACTAGTGGATAAAAATAGATCTCAATGCTCTTTTAATTTTATCTTCATAATTTTATGTTCTTGAGAATATATTTCATAACTTTTCGTTGTTTGGTTATTTTTAGTCAGAGTTTCTCTGTAGCCTTGACTGCCAGGCTGGCCTCCAACTCACAGAAAGCCACCTGTTTCTGCTTCCTGAGTGATGGAAGTAAAGACATGCACCACCACCAGGCTATATTTCATACTTTTAAAGAAATCAAAATTGTTGTTGAACATGAATAAATGTCAACAAATTTTAAATTTCATAGGTATGACTGCAATCAGAAATAATTTCTATAATTTAATATATTGATATATGTATATGTATATACACTAATACACATAAACATGAATATATATATATATATATATATATATATATATATATATATATATATATTCTATTATCCTAAATTATTTCAAGAAATACTTTGTTTCAAGAGGTTGGACAAATGAAATTTGTGAAATTTCACTTTAATATCTAATTATGTAAAACATAGAAGACCATAACTTAGATAACCAACATCAAAACTTTTCTATTTCATTTGTTCTATTTTGCTAAATAATTTAAACAATAACCATAAATGTCTTTTGGCCAAGCATCTTCTGTCATTACATAATCAGTGTGACTGCAGTCTCTTTTACATTTGTCCCCAGGATGCCCTAACACAGAACCACAGTATGGTTTGAAACAAGTGACATTTATTTTGTCGTGGCAACTTGAAGCAAAAGACCTAGGCATCAGAAGGGCTGGCTTTGAGGCCATCTTGTTGGCTTGTTGCTAAGTACTTCTCATGCTGCTTCTCTGTACTCATTCCTCTGTGCTCTCTCACCTGGATGTCTCTTTATTTGTTTTTCTTTCCTCTCTGGAGAAAAAAACAAAGTAGATTGGATTGGGGTCACCCTAAGGGCCTCCTTTAACTTCTTAGTTCTTCAAGGGTCTATTTGCAAATAGCACATTCAAGGTTTCCTGGATGAGGGTTTCTCGCCATGACTTTTGAAGTAATGCAATTTAAGCCAACACAGACCTCTGCATCTGCACTTATATTGCTTATTGACTCTATGGCAATTAATTGAGTTTCAACACATTTATATTATTACAAAAATCTTTCATGCTGTGTATGGTGGTGAAAGCTTTTAATAACAGTACTCATGAGGTAGAGTCTTTTGGACTTTTCTGAGGTCAGTTTGGTCTATACAACTTCTTCTAAGTCAGCCTGTTCTACATGGTGAATGCCATGCCAGCCAGGGGAGACTCTTTCTCAAAAAACTGTATTTCCAATATTTTATGTTTTAGGATCACCATAAAGGAAGTTCACTTTAGGCTCTTAAAACAGAAAGGAAGAAAAAAAAAAGACTAAAGGCATTGGCTTTCCACATACAGTATCTACTTATACCAGAAGTTTGATATATCCTGCCTATGTCGTGGTTTGAAAACTCATTAGAGAATCTCCATTTACTAAGAGAATTGTATGAACATTTTATATTATTAACTATATAATGTGTTTAGTATTTTGGACATGAATGGCTCTTAACCAAAGCAAAATCTAGCTTGCTATGAAACAATGTGAATGGAAGAAAGGAAGTTTGTAACAAGACACCAAGCAGTCCTCTAAAACCTGGACTTCTTTCTATATCTTCTATCCTGTAGTATAAAGACAGTAGGTCTCTCCTTAGCAGGGTGAATTCTCTTATAATAATGGTATATAAGTTAGAAGTCACAAATTCAATATTAAACAGGCAATACAAAAATGAGAACATAGCCATGTACGAATTCTATGAGATATACCTCTTTGAAGAAGAGGTTTCTAACAACCTGTAGTGACTGTGAAGTATTGGGGAGACATGATGGCAGATGATCAGAACTCAGTTGTAACAGAACAATTTAGGAAGGTAAAAAGACAAAGCACTGCTTCCAGATAAGCATAGGGCAACTTAAATAAAAGAGGGATGAATTGAGTGACAGGAACAATCTCACGGATTACTGCTTTGGCATGAACCCTGGAGTATGCGGCCAGCTTGCCAAATAAATGGACCAGTGAAAACAGAGTCAATGGATTAACTTCAGGAATTAAGCTTATTAATGGATTTTCCTGCAGAGTGTGTCCACCCATCCTGATAGACAGGGATTCCTTTGCTTTCCCAGCTGCTAGGTTATACAGTAAAATAATTCCACGTGAGTGGCTGATGACACAGGGACTATTGATTTTTTCTTTAAAATGAATTGTCATTGACCTGAGGCAGTGCTACAGTATCCCCATTCATTTGCGGCTGGTTTATATTTGAACCAGCACAAGTTTGCTTGATTTAATCATGAACTGAATATATTTGAATAGAGATTGTCCGAGTTCACTATCTCCTCCCCATTTTTTAAAACTGCTTCTTTATTTAGGTTAAATTTTCACTATTTCATCCATAGTTTAAGAGCAGAGAAGGAGGTAATTATAATTGTAGGTAAATTATATTCTTTTGTGGAAAGCATAATGATCGGAAGTTAGTTAAAAACACCTCAATGCAGTTCTCATTTTCATGCATAGAGCAGTTGTTTTGACAGATGGATAGGCTTTATTTTTGTAACGGTCCAGGAAAAGTCTTCAACACAGCCTAATCTGTGCTACGTAGCTGTATCTGTGATGTTTGTTTTTGATTCATTCTGCTTTCAGCTCCTATATCTTTTTCAAGGATAGATATTTTCTTTGCATTTATTCTTTGGGACAATATTTTTATGCATAATTTTTCTATTCATGTGATCCAAAAAGACTAGAGCTCCCTAAAACTTAAATTCAAACAGCCTGTCACAGAGGATGATTTATCAAGGCTCCTCAGGTGTGGGCTAGGGTTTTTTTATTGGATTATAACTGCTTTTACTTCTAAACTAATGATTGTGGGGTGCTGTTGATCTGAAGGTTCCTGAGATTGACTGACTCTCAGAATGTCAACTTGTTACCAAATTCACCTGTGTATATCAACTTAAGTCTGAAAAAAGATCAAGGTTTGAAAAATGAATTCATTTTGAGCTGACCGCACTGTCTTTATTGCGCTGTAAATCCTCCAGCGTGGAGCAAAGCAGTGCAGGAGTTTAATGCCAAAAAGTACATTACATTCTGAGTTTTGAGAAACGTCATGGTTCAAGGAAAGGTCAGAAACACTCCTCTTCTGTCTCCCCAGAGCAGCAATGTGTGAAGTGTGTTTCCATTTGCTGCCACACTTCCCCCCTAGTTTAACAGAATGTTCAGGGAGCCTCAGAATAAAATGAATGTCCTGTTTGGAATCCTCACCAGGCTTGGCAGCCACAAACTGGAAAAGGAAGACAGATGAATGACTGGATTGATACACTACTATGTCTACATTCTCTTAAGAACAGATCCTTGAGAGAATGTCTTTCAAGTTTTGGGTTCCTCTCCGTTCAGATCCTTTTGTCTACTTTCCTCTTCCACTCATGCTGAGGGGTCTTCCTTTGGCTATTTTCAAACCAATCTTGAAAGTATTTCCTTCCACTCCTTTGTTTCTCTACAACCATCATTTTACACTCTAAGCCCAAGAAATTTCTCCACACTCTATTTGCCTCAACCTTTACTTTGAAAGTAATACTAAGGTAGCCTCGGGGCATGGCAAACAGTGCAGCTTGCTGCCAATTGGGAGAGTTCAGTGGGGAAATTAAGGAGATCATTCTAGGCCTTGGGCCAATAGGGTGGGGATCCATTTTCTCTAACTCAGACTCACTTGTTATCAGCACACTCAGTCAGACTCATTGCCAGGTTTCTCGGCTAGAGTCCCATGATTGATTTGGTTCCAGCAGCTTTGTAGAAGAATGGTTGTCATAGTATAGTGGTTCCCTATTTAACAGTTAATAGAGAACAAATTGAGAATTTGATATTCAATGTAGTCCAATTTTGTGGGTTTCAAGAGCTTAGGGAGTTTTTCCTGTGTTAATTATAACCTGCTAGTTTCTTTAGAAAGACAGCCTTATGCTGGTAAATTGCTAATTGGTTATCTAATCTATACGAAATAATGAATTCACGAAAGCTATAGTATTAAATTCATAACAGTGGTAAGGGTAATATGACCCTTTCTTTGTGTTTACAAGTATTTGTACCCATGATTCTGTTTTGCTTTTAAACCACAGAGAACCATAGTCTATTTTTAAATTGTTATGAGGTATTAGACATGAATAATGGAACTGGAAAAGCTAGGCTTATATGCAAAATGGCTTGTGAGTCTTTACAAGCATTCCACAGACCAAGTGAAGTCCTGTTCTTTTCTGAAGTGAACAAGTCTTCAGTCTGGGTCTGCCACTATTATTTACTGGAATATCCATTTGCTTAACCATGCATGCACAGCCAATAACTTGATTTTGACATATGGTACCAGAACTCATTATTTATCTTCTTGAATATAATAATATTGTGCCCACAATGAGGGATGGCTGTAAAAGCAGAAGATGTGACCACCTACATGTTTCAAAGAAAGATATTTTTAAAAATTCCTCCTTTGAAAATGACAGTTTTTCTTTTTTTTAAAGGAGTACGAATATATCCTGTGGGCAAACCCATGAATGCTTCATTTGTAAATGAACTTATCAGATGTTTCCTTTCCCCAATCTCCTACCCCTGCGTAGATATTCATGTTGTATCCTGTAGGGGAGGGAGGGGGAACTGATACAGAATGAAGTTTGGGCTTTGAGAACAAGGGAAGTTATGTTTTATCTCCTTCAGAGTGATGATATTTTGAACAGGAACTAACCTGTTCAAAGTGAGTGAGGAAGGGTATACATACACCCTTTAAGCTAGGAAATTCTTCCTCATATCAGAACAATTTGCAAAGTAGGTTGATTTCAGAGCATAATTGTATGCCTTGCACAAGAGAAAAAAATACATTCTGGATCTATTTAACAAAACAGTAAAGGAATTGCTGTTTTGGTTTTTTGGGTTTTGTACTTTTTACGTACTGAAATTACACATTATTGTTAAGAAAACATGAGGACTCACATCTGAAACCTACATTTTGTTTTAAATAAGTCTAATTCATCTTGAAAGAAGTATATTCAAAGGACAATATCAGATTTCATCCTAGAACAATCGGGTAGAATGAATAGCAGGCACTTTCTTGAATTTAAATGTTAATTATTCTGCTGAAGTTGCCTGCTCCTTATTTTATGGGCCAATGGAGTTGAGACCCGAGTCATCAGCTGCAAGTTTTGGACACACATGTCATGTGGAAATCCACTCAGCAAGTTACAACACTCCACTTATAAACTCTAACTGACTACATAAGTCCAGATGCATTCTGAGTTCACACCTAAGAAGTCACAGGTCACATAGAAGCTTTGAGGGCATAACACACTTCAGAACATAACATTCAACCTGTTTCTCCATTTTGGGAGTGAGCCAACCTCATTTATACAGTAGTCTGCAATGGGAGTTTATAGTTCCATCTCTAGGGCTTACTCTTAAATATTAAAGTGAAAATTTCTTTAAAACTATGAACAATGTGGAAAAACTCTTTTAATATATCTATTACTAGTATATGAATGCATACTTATTAGAAAGAAAGTATATATTACTGGTAATGATTAGCTTCGTGGTTTCCTGTATTTCTGTTCCTGTTTTCTAAGTTTAAACTCAGATGTCACTTTTGTAATAAGAATTTCACCATAATCTCATTTGAATAATTTATCTAGAGAGTTGATTGTTGTCTGAACTGTGGAAAAGTCATTCAT
The DNA here is from genome assembly GCF_004785775.1 of Grammomys surdaster. NCBI lineage: Eukaryota > Metazoa > Chordata > Mammalia > Rodentia > Muridae > Grammomys > Grammomys surdaster. Next base: position 5,743,436 of record NW_021604705.1, read on the forward strand.
GATTATTGGTAACCCAGAACTTTTTATTCGGTTAGGCGACAATGTTTTAGAAATAGTTTTGGTGAAAGATACTTGGTGAAGGGTATATATCTTATCTAGGGTTACTATTGTCATGATGAAACACTGTGTCCAAAACAACTTGGAGAAGAAAAAGATCTGCCTTACATGTCCATAGCACTGTTCAGTATTGAAGGAAGGAACAGGAACCTGGAGGCAGGAGCTGATGGAGAGACTGTAGAGGGTGTTATTTACTGGCTTGCTTTCCAGGGCTTGCTCATTAACCTGCTTTCTAATAGAACCCAAAACCACTAGGCCAGGTGTGGCACCACCCAAAAGGGACTGGGCCCTCCCCTATTAGTCACTAATTAAGAAAATGCTCTACAAGCTATCTTCCATACCAGTCTGATGGATGGATGTTCTCAGATAACTATAGCATGTTCAAGTTGATATAAAACTAGCACAGTATATTTATTTCCTCACAGTTTAAGATTTTTATATTTTAATATATGTAATGCTATAAACAAAATAACAGAATCATAAATGAGCCCTAAAAATTGAGAAAGGTGCGCATACAAAATCTGTCCCAGCTTGCCCAACACCCTGGATTCTTCAGTCAGGCTGACTGCTGGAACTAACTAGTTTGCCTTTTGTTTCACAGAAAGAATGTGCAAATTTCATCAAAGTCCTCAAGGCTTATAACCAGACTCACTTGTATGCCTGCGGCACTGGGGCTTTCCATCCAATTTGCACCTATATTGAAGTTGGACATCATCCTGAGGTAAAGCCAGCTTACAAAAATACTTTTGGTACCTGACTCCTTCCGGTTCAAACGGTTGACTGTTGGTTTCCTCAGCTCATTTAGCTTCTTGTACACTACGCATGGGGACCTACTTCCAATTCAGATGCTGTTATTAATTTTCGTCTGTGTATACTCAGCAACAACTGTGGGACAAGAGAAGGGAGGAGAGCGTTTGTTCTCACCCTGGATTTCAGAGTCATTCTCTCTACATGTGAGACCCAGAGAGGCAAGCTGCAGGTGTTCTCAGTTCTCCTTCATCTGTTTGTTTGTAGATCTCCCGTCATCAGTCCTCAGTCAAAGGTTTCTGCCTCCTACTGCTTTGTTGTCCTTGCTTGTTTGTTTTGTTTTATTTTTGTTGTTGTTAGTTTCTGTCAGAGAATTAAGACAGATACTCTCTATAAATTACTTACAGAATGGGAATCTCACATTTGTATTCTTGATTTGTTAAGTTTTACCTCTATATTTTTTGATTACTATATGACTGGCATGGAAAAGAAAGAAATATATTTTGTTGTACTGAAAGACGGTGTTGAGAGAACCATTGGCAAGAGAATTATAGTTAAGTAAATTTAAATCAAATTTAAAATGAGGAGACCTTGCTCCTATTGAAAGCAGTGTATTGAGCTGTGCATCTCTGTCGCCTGTGTTATAAACACTGTTGTCAGTTCTGTCACTGAATCTTCAGAACAACAGTATTCATGTGCTGAGAGAGTGATCTGTTACAGAATTTACTTCCAAATTGGAATTCAGAAATGCTCAACAAGTAGTTTGTTCACAGAATATTTCTGGAATCCTAAAGATAAGCCCGAATTTAGATGTCAGCCACTTAAATCTTCAGCTCCAGACTAGTGCTGCGCTTTCCTAAGGTGTCCTATGTGATAGCAATGTGTTGTATTGATCCCAAAGACAAGAAAGCAAAAAATTTCATGCTTTATCTTCGTTATATAAGACAACACACTGCAGGCTGTGTGTTTCCAATGCTACAATCACTTACATGGTGTGGTTTCTGCTATTATTTCCCTGATGAGACTGGAAAGTTTAGTACACTTTCCTGAGGACTCATCCATGTAGGTATTGTGCCCACCTGGCCTTGGCCTTGTATTCCTCCTTCTCCTCTTCCTCACAAGTATGTATGAAATACTTGTTAGTGTGGGCAAGATGTTTCATCATGACGTGACTTTTTAGGAAAGGAGTCCTCTTTAAGTGTCCTGCTTCACACTGAAGCAAATAAGAACCAGTTCACACACAGGATTCTGGAGAAAATACAGATCGGGTTTTAGTCACTTCCAATTAAATAACCACCCCAAATGTGAAACTGCCGGTGTCAGTAAAAGGTGGACCCATTGTGGTGCACATTTTGTACCTGGAGTCATAGTGTTCCTAATGTAAAAGTAGTACTTTTAGAAATCTCCCTCCTCAGGAGCACAGAAAAACATGGATGATGGTGTCACAATAGGCTGCAGATCTCAGTCCACAAACTATCAGCTTTGAAGCCCTGGGAAAGTTATTTAACATCTCATAGTCTCTGCTCAGAACATGAAAAACAAAATAAAACCATCCTTGCCTAGGTCTCCACATGTGTTAAATGAGAGTTATGCTAACTCGTTACCTCAAATCGCCTTCCACATTCCTAATATTTAGTGCTACACAAACTCAAAACTTCTAGTCTCATTGTGAAAGCATAGCATTCTTCCAGTCTCCCGATTTACGATTTACTTCCGGCGTCTCAACCCTAGCTGCTCCATGTAGAACCAGGGGCTTCTTTCCCTACATCTGGGTCTAATGCAGCTTTGGAAAGAAGATGGTTGAGATCTCATAGGTCATCCTTGCTAAAAATGAACAGCTAATCCTCGAAATTATAAATGTATCTCAGATTGAAAGCCTTCACAGTTTGTCTCATTGATTATTGCCACCTTACCTGGTATTTACTTGTCTCCACATCTGTGGTTATAAATAATGTCACTAGGCTTCCCTTACAGGGTCTCTCTGCACTCATCTTAAATCTCCGGTCTCCAAAGGCTGAGACTTCCAGTACTGTGGAATCTGTTTATGCTAACATTCTATACATCTGCGTGCATTTTTATCATTTTTCCTATGACGATGTCACCACCCCTCCTGTAATTGAGCTTCCAGTTGATAATAATGTATTATCTTTCAAGATAACTAAGCATTGCTGCTCTTAGGGTGGACTGGTAGAGGAGTGAAGGGCTATAGGCCATTGCACAGGCTCCCCTCCACTGAAATAGTAAATAAGCCTAGTTTCCTATGTGAGCTCCTTTGAGATGACATATTGAGGTACAAGTTTTTTTCCTGAGAAACTCAGAGTTTAGAACAGGTCCAAATTAAGAAGCTCAGTGATTTTGATTTGCATGAAAACTATAAATTATGAAATACCATTCCAGAGTAGGAGGTCAGAAAGAAGATGATTATGCAATTACCTGGGGAATTTGGAGCAGTCTAGACAGGCAATCTAGGAAATTCTGGAAAAGATATTATCAGGAGAGCTTGTCTAGACTACATCAAATTTAATTTTCAATGCTTAAGCTGCCTTCTGAGACAATCTGCTTTAAATTGATCTATACTATTACTTAAAATGCTACCCTTGGCTTTAACCAATTTTGCTGTTTATGAAGTTGAGAAAAAGAGACAATGTGCACTTTATGCTGTTAGAAAAAAATGACACTAATGGAAAGCCTGGAAAAGGGAAAAAAAATAAAAGAGGCACCAGGAGAGAGGCTGGGAATGTTAAATTAATATTCACACACACGTGTAGTTTGAAAATACCATCATTAAAAATTGTCTTTAAAATAACATTTATGTTTTATAAGATTATACTATGATTACATCTTCTGTCCCTTCTCCTCAAACCCATGTCCTCCACCCAAACCCTTGGCTCTCTTTCAAATTCATAGCCTCCTTTTCTTTAGTTATAGAGTTTTTCCTCATACATTTTAAGCTAAGAATTACATGCTTATTTTCCTGATAGGTGTTCTATAATACATAAAAGAAAAAAGAAAAACAGAGACAATTTTATTCAGTGGTTTTTAGACTATAAATAACTATAGTTTATGAAAAGGATAATCTTCACTTTTAACATTTGCGAAGACTGTTAGCAAGCAACACTGTCATAGTCAACTTCTGTTTTTCATTACATATCTCTGAAAGTACCTATTGCCTTATACTTAGTTTTCAAGCTTGTAGACACTTCTACATTAGAAAACTGCATATGGACTAAGCATCTTTGTGAAGAATGCCACAGAAGTAAAATACTACTTTTGAAAAAATGCAAGGCCCTAGCCATCATTTAATAGTTTGAATCTATTAAAAAATTACCACTTGCTATTTCTAGTGATAAATCAATTTCCAAAATACTGCAAAGTTTAGCCTTGTAGTTATAAAAATAGTCTATTTGTCTCTAACATTTTGATATCTATATATACACTCTTGAATAGTGTCTTTCGAAAATCTAGTTTTTCTGCCTAGTGAATGCCTTTTGACCACACACAGTATGTCACTGATTGCTGTATTAAGCAGATTTTCTGTTTCCTGTGGTACATTTGGGAATTGGTAGACATATTAATTAACTCCAGTTCTGTAAGATATGTGTCAATCAATTCTTGGGCATCTGCCAATAGCCCTTGACACAGCAGATAACTGCCAACAAGGTCACATGCCTGATACACATGTGTACATTTGTCATAAAACGCCTGCAGAGTTCACAGAAGGAGTGACTCAGACACGAGCACAGATGAGCTTGGAGCTCTAGTTCCAAGCATCTCTGCCATTCAAATTGTGAGTCATCCTTTAGAGGCTGGCTATTCCCAAATGGCTTATAGTATACGGTATTTCCCCTTCAAATTTACATCTGTTAATAAAAAATATGTATAAATTTAGAAGGAGTATAGCTTTTCGAAGACGTCTCTGGATATAGTCTCAAATTCCAAATGGGTCTCTTCTATGTACTGGCAGGAATCCTAAAGAAAGGTGGACCCAGATGTCTGCTGGATAGTATTAACTCTATAAATACTCTCATAACGTCATGGTCTCAATTTATGATAGAACCAAGGGGACATTAAGAAAAGCAATGAGGCTTAATGGCTATCTCTCAGGTCACTTTTGCAATGACAGCCAATGCATCTCTCCAGGAACTAAAATTGTCTGGTTTTTCCTTTTGTTATGAATGAGAATTTGTTTTACATGAAAGTTTGTAACATAGCTGTTATTTAAATATCAGGTAGGGTTATGTCAGTTAATTGATTTCTAATCCTTTCTGCTTCTCTTATCTTTCTCACGTATTATGTGTGGTCTAGAGAAGCACAGAGTTATTTCTAAACAGTATGAAGAAACTAACGGCAAATGTATTTTGTACCACTTTTCCATATTCCTTAAACCACACATAGGAACCATTACCTTGTAGTAAGCAAATCCTGGTGAGAAATGTCTGAGTCCTTCAGTTTCTTCCCAGCTGTTCATTATTTCTACCAAGGGTGATTTGTCTTTCCTTTTCATAGCTTATCTGAGCTATGTCTTGTATAGTGTCTATTTTTTCTTCTATAATGTTTTAAATAATTGAATCATGCTAAAAATTGACCTTTGTGTGTTATTATTTAATAAACAATACTTCCAATGTCATCTCAAACCAAAATTTAAAATCTGCTATTTGCACATGAAAGGCTTTCAACTTAATATAGTCTGAGAAAATTTACCACAACTGTGCGTTTCTCAAAAAAAAACATTTAAATACTACCAACAAGACTATTTCTGAAAATTAATAGGAGCAGAGACTGAGTTAGGAGGTAGAATAAATGGAATTTTAACGACACAGGATAGAAGAAACAGTCAAAACTGGTAAATATAAGAGTATCTAAATTAACACTATACAAATACTTACTTTAAATGCTTCAAGTGACATGATTTGACCTGGATATTTGTTTTAAAAGTTCATAGTTTTAATACTAACATTCTTCTATTCTCTATCATGTATTCAATTATAAAGCATATTTTTCTCAAAATATTTCACAAGTGTTATTCTTGAAAATAGTGAAAGATAAAATAGAAATGTTCATGTATGTAATTGATTTTTAAATGGTTGGTTCATCTGTTACCAGAAAAAAGTTATGGATGAAATTAAGGCTTTCTTCAGTCAAAATTGATACAATGATGTCATGACTAATCACTTTTAAATTATTCTTTAATCCTTTTTTACAGAGTTTGGTGAAGGTCAGATGAATGACACTGAGTTCAATTAAGTTCCTGCAGTTCTATTTCGTTCCAGTCCATTCGTGTAGTCAGTGCAGTTATTCATGGAATTCAGCGGCAGTTTTTCCAAGCAGAGCAATTCAGTGAGAAGATGAGAGAAGGGAGATTGAATCAGTCAGCTTGGAGAGGAGTTTGACCCAGAACAGCTAAATTGAACCACCTAGCCAGAGTTCAGAAGGAACTAGAAAGGGTGAGCTTATTCAGCAGTAAATATCTGAGATGACAATTACATCAGGTGAAAAAAAAAACTTACTTCTCCAGGTATTGTCATTGTTACAGACTTGTTTAGGCAGTTTTCTAGTTTCTGTATCATGAGTTTAGCTTCTCATTGCTAGGAGACAGTATCTTACAGCAGGCTTCCTGCTGTTTGACTTCTATAGTCTTTCAGTCCCCTTTGCATTGCATCTCCTGAGCCTTAGTGAAGATGTTACCTCATAGATGCCTTTAGGGATGGACACCCCATTATAAGTTGTTTTCAGCATTTTGATGAGTTGATTGTCTCCATGTGCTACAAAGGAAGCTTCTTCGATGAGCCAAGAAAGCCACACTAACTAGCAGCCTTTAAGGATAAGTACTTTGAATGTAGTTAGAAGCTATGCTGGTCTAGGAAAAGATGGAATAGTGGTTTCTCTTCTAAGACACACAAGGAGAGTGAAAATAAGCAGATTGAATTAATTTTAATAACATTTTAATTAGATAAAAGTATTCAAAATATTCTTTACATGTATTCTTAATGACATTTATATTTTTTTACTATGAAATTCAGTATAAAGTTTACTAATCTCAGTTTAGACTAATCTGATTTTGAGTACCCAGTGATCCAATGTGGCTGACAACTATTATGTCCACATTAGCAGTTGGGCACAGGAGAGCCAGGCAGGAAGGACAAGCAGAGACTGGGGAGGAGAGCAGCAATGCTAATGAGAACATTCAAGGATTACCATGATCAGCACAGTAGATCCCTGGCACGGAACCTTGTTTCTTAGATTTGGGAGAATATTAGACAGTAATTGAGGGTAGCTCTACTTATATCTGAAGCTTTCCTCAATGACTGAATAACAAGGGATGAGTGACAATGAATGAGTAACAGTTTGTAGCTAGGTAAAAATATGGAGAATATCTTCCAGGTGAAATACTAAGAGGAATGGTGATGATTACAAATATACAGACCCTACATACACATAAAAATCTAACATCAATATGAGTTAATGTAGAACTAATTAATATTAATTATTTCAATGTGGAATTACTACCGGCCCCAATGGTCTAGGTTCCCAAATGAAAGACACATACACAGAACCTTTACATCTTAAGATGTCTTAAGGAGCACGATGGCTTGGCCACTGCCTAACCTCCATGCGGTTAATCCCCGGTTATTATCTACTAATTCTATGTTCTATCTTGGCTGCCCTCTGAGCCGTGCTTTTCCTCCTAGTTCACATGGTTGCTATTTCTCTCTGTCCTGGACTCTTCTCAAGCATGGTGTCTCTCATCTCCCCTAAACTCTGCCAGCATGACGGATCTCTCCCTTCCTCCTCCATCTGGTCCCAAGTCCAAGAAATCCTAAAATCCTGCCCCTGTCTGTCCTCCCCAACTATTAACTGTTGGCATCTTTATTTACCAATCAGAACCAACTCAGTACGTTCCCAGAAATTACAGGGAGATGCTCTCATGCAAGCAGTTTTTGGTGGAATATAATTAGCAGTCATGATACAAGACCTACAGCTTGAGACATCAAAAATAATAATTATATTCCTCCAAAGTAAGATTTATTGTGCAATCAATGTATTGTATCACTGTCTGTTTCAACTACACTGATTCATCACAAAATTTGATGAAATTGATACTCTTAATGTTTTACCAATGAGAAAGCTAAAATTCTTAGAGTATTTTTAATGCACCTGAATTCGTCATGCTAGGCAACAGTAATGGTTTATGTCTGTATTCAAAAGCTGTATCATGAAAACATGACTTACGGAATACAGGAGAAGAACTGAAATGATTGATCCTGTTTTATGACAGGGAGTCATTTTTAATTTTCTTATATTTGTATTTCAAATCTAGTTTGGGCCAGGTGACAGACAAGCGTGGACAATGAAGCAGTTGACATAAGCAAGGGCTGGCACCTTCAAAATGGAATCTGAAAACTGAATGGCATATGAGCAGTTGTAGGAGGTAGTGGAGGCAGTGTGAGCAACAGTTTGAAGGACAGAGGCAGAAATGACAGGCAGTCTACAGGGAAAGGGGAATAGCACAGGATGCATGGAACATTTCAAGTGTGGAAGCTGGAAACTACATTAAAGCTTGAGTTGAGGAAAACTAATTGAGAGCTTTGTGAGGTTTTACCAAGAGAGTGAAACTATTCCTACCATTCAAACAGAAATATATTTCTAGGGCATAAATTAGAAAAGAAAGGGAACAGTCCAAACATCCGTTTTGAGACTATGGCAAAGGTCTATTACCAACTGAAAAAACTAAACTGAGACCAGGTGAGAGACACAGGGCAGAGGGAGATTCTCAAAGGAAAACGAGAAGTCAAAACATCCTTCAGATTTCATAAATTAGTGAAGGATAGCTGTGATGATGAGAGCGTCTGCTTTCTAGGGGGAAGATGGGCTTCAAATTCTCTTGTGATGATAAAGCACACTTTCTTTTGTAACGTCTATATATTCAATTTCTACTCCAGAGCAGATGAATAAACACCATGTATGTTATTCAAAAATATTAAGGTGTTACATACAAATGTATAAGGAATTCCTAACCTGACAATTACAAAAAAATGAGCAATGCATGCTTAGAAATCCAGAGAGAAGTATGTTATGTAAGGCTTACTGTGAACATAATGCGAATTCATTCTATTCAAAAAGTTCCCCAAAACAAACAAAAAAAACTGTAAAAGTAATATATTTATATAAATAAATATCACTATAAATATGAGCTTTTAAATGAAAATTACTGTCATGCTATTTTTAACTTTTGATGTATATCTGTGTATTCAAAACATTTAAGGAATGTTGTTTATAACAATTTCCTAGCTAATCAATTCAGTTTTCCTCTAGTTAGAATGACTTTCTAAGATGATTGTTTTACTTAATGGCACCAGTGTCTACCAGACCTGATATAATGAATGACTTTTATCAACACTGAAACATTTGATGTTCACAACCCTGAGATGTAAACATTTCTTCATTTTCCCTTCGGGAAAAAAATGGAGACTCAGAAGGGAGTCAAGAAGTTACTGATCATCACTCAGTGAGAAATGTGTTTCCTCACCGTTGCAACATGCAGCCTTTATGATGGTGTCAGCACTATACACCATTGGTAGGATGCTATGCCATATGTTTATTAATATTCAAGTCTGCATACATTCAAAACATTGCATTTCAATTAGTGTACCACCAATTAGATGACCAGAACATCCTTGGAAGTATCATTATTTGCTTAATGCTAAAAGGTTGACAGTCCATGTCAATTTGGTAAAATTCCATGGCAGTGACTACTTTATAGAGTCCCTCAATAGATTATAAAGGTGAAATGATCAGGGAGTGTTGTTTTTATAAACAAGTGTGATGGTATCCATAGAAACACCTTCATCTGGTGATGCTCGTTCTCTTTAGAGATAACCTAGGGATTAAGGAGATAAATAAAACCAACTTTTCTTACTTGTCCAGAGACAAATGTGACTATGTGATACAGTGAACTGTTATCTGTTTCTACCAGAGAGAGAAAGATGACAATCTATTATATTAATGGAAGAATATTTCAAGTTTATCACTTAATATGCAAATGAGTTTTGATGAGCTTTCCAAAACTTTAAAAAATTTTAGCACAAAGAGTTGCTTTCTAATATTTTGAAAATGAATTTCTACAAATTACCAGTTTATATTTGAAAAAAAAAACCAAAAAGTAGGAGTCTAAAAAGTAGATAACACTGAATTTTATATAACATCCAAAATACTAACTAACAGTAAATAGCCATACTTACCTTTCTGTTATCAAGCTGAACTTATCTCTGTGTTCAGGTCGATAAATATGGCAAAATATTGTAATGCTTAAAAAGGACCTACATTGTATTAAAGTTCAATTTTCTAGTGAGCAGTCTTTAAACTTTTTCAACTTGGATCAATATACTTAGAGAAATATCTATTTATTGAAGGACAATTTTTTAATCATTGCCTCATAAAAATGGATGACACGAACCTGCAACTTTAATTTAAGTAGTCTTATATTTGCATAATTTGTTATTACACTTTTATAATTTAGGATGCCTTTGAATTACAAGGTCTACAAAAGTTGGTCCTACTACCTCAACTTACCTTGATAACTGGCCATTTTAGGCAGAAAATAATAACATTCCCAAATAGTCAGAAACCAAGTCACATAGAATGACCACTTTCCATTTTAATTTTATTTTTATTTTTCAATCTGCCCTTCTAATTCAATTGTGCGTCCTGGGCCACTGAAAGCAATCTCAAGAATTGCTGAGCTGCTTAAAAGAGAGTCTAATGGGATCTAAAAATCAATTCACAGCTCTGCCACCGAGTCATTGCACAAATCTTGCTTCCAATAAATGACATGAAATTGGTCTCTTCACCATCTCAGACCTGTCTTTGCCTCTTGTTCCAAATACCCTATGTAATGCTTACTATGCAGATGCACCTAGAAAAGTCACTACTGAGTACAAATCCTGAGACTAGTGTCTCCCTCAACCAGCTGCTGCACCTGAGATTGCCTGGGAGCTCTGCAGAGGCTGGGGGTCTGTTCTTTCTAGTACTGCAAATGCACTTTTGTATGTGTGCCAGGGTTCAAGCTCCTTTTAAGTGCTTTTATCCCAGTAATTTTTTTCTTTTGATTTACATTTTGTTGGCATTGAGTAGCTGTCTTACCTCATATTTAAATTGATTAACCTGGAAAGGATAGATCCTTAGTGTCCCACATTTATTTGCCCTTGGCTGGCCTAAATCTGGGGGACAAATGTCAGCTCTGAAGTGAAGAATCCCTATTTCCTGTACCATGTCAGGCTGATAGAAGTCCCCAGTACCTCCCTGTCATCACATCACATTTTCACTAGCAGTCATATGGAATCTTATCTCTGATTTCAGGCTGAACTTGACCAGTATCTTAGGTATATATAAAAAAGACAATATTTTCAGTTATGTATAATAACTTATCTGACAGTAGACTGTAGAGATTTTGTGAGCTGTAAGCAAGCCATTTGTAACATGTGGCAAACTAAGCCTGAAGTGCCTTGTCCGTAACATACATCAGAAGCGAACTGTGATGTCCTCTTGCTGTAAAGTACGTTTTAGGACAAAGCAAATTCCATTTTGTCCCATGCATGACCATACTTCATCCTCATGATCTTTAGTATTTCTATTTACCTGATCAGATTTACAAATCTCCTAAGGCAAACATTAAAAGTATTTTCAATTATATTGCCAAAAGATTAGTTTGATCTGGACAATCTTAAGTTATCAACCGAGTGAGAAAACTCTATACACTTTCCACTTTACTCAAATCTATAACTATCTGCCTTTTTCCTGTTTAAAGAATATGTCTGCTGATAAATCAAAGAAACTTCCATACTTGCTCAAAATACATTTGTAAAATAGTTGTTATCCAGCTCCTCTAGTCTCTACTCTTTAGTTTTGAATAGAAACGGTGTAATGACTGGGGATGGCGCTTAGTGGTAGAGTGCTTCCCTAGCATATATCAGGCCTTGAGTTCAATCCAAAATAGTGTTAAGATTATTATATGAAACAAACAAACAAACAAACAAACTACAGTGGCTGGAGAGATGACTCAGAGGTTAAGACACATAGTGCTCTTTCAGAGGATCTGAATTCAATTCCCAGGTCATTTTGAGCAGCACGCAAATGTCTATAACTCTAGCTCCAGAGGACATGATGCCTCAGGCTTCTATGGCCAACTGCACTCACATCACATGCATGCCCACAAGCACACATGCATAATTGAAAAGAGTAAAAAAAATAAATCTTTGGAAAATTTAAACTTACAGAGTTGGTATAGCTTACTCAAATCTGTGGCAACTTCAGAGTAAAGCCGAGTATAAAGCTTAATTCCCTCAGCAGCTAACTCATTATCCTTTCTGTTATTGTGCGTTTATTTATTATTTTGCTCTTGTTGCTACCATGTGAAAGAAATGAAAGTCACAATTTTTCATAAGCCACAGATTGTACATATGATTTTATTTTTCAAAATTAAAATTAATTCAATTTCTGCTGGTAACTTCAATAATCATTATTAAAATAAATTTGAATTTTATCTTCTTTTTCTTGTGCATCTACTGTCTGAGTATGAACCATATCATGTGAGTTCAGGGAAAAGTTTATAATTATTTATTGCACAAGAAGAGTATTTGCTTATAAAAAAATGAATTGTCATCTCTCCAGAATACCTACGGCTTAGATATTTCTACATTGTTTAATTTTATTCTCATGAAAGTTACTGGATTTAAGTTTATTTCAGTTAGGTAAAGAAGTCAACACATCAAACATTATCAAAGAAAGTTATTGAGTACATTAGAGAAGCAACAAGAATGCAGACGTCATGCAGAATCTCACCCACACACCTCTGCATAAAATAGACAGGAATAACTGAATGCTTTGATCTTCCCTGGGTAACATAAAAGAGAGGGGGAAAGGCAGCATCTGTCAGAATAAAGGTTTAATGAACAGGTGGAGACTAGCTGAGTGTTGACACAGAGCATAAGAGAAGCAAAGAAAGATGAAATGCAGAACTGTTATTATCATAACTTTCCATGGTCTAAGGAGATATATTCTGATTTAAGAAAATAACACTAAAATAAATGCACTTTGACTTACCCCTAAGTGCTCAGAAGCCTGTATTTGCTTTCCACAAATAATGTTAACGGGACCAAATCAGTCACTGTGTATCTATATAAAATTTAATATATATGGGAATTTATATAAACTTTTCATGTATTTTTATTGCCCACCACTATTTATATAACTCTTTATATAATTGAGAAAATAGAAGTTTGTTGTGGAAAAGTGACTGACATAACTTAGCTTTCTCCTTAGATTTACCTGAGCCCTGTCTGTCTCTCAACAGGATAAGTCGTGTGCGTTTAGTTTTGAGAAACTTTCTGGTTTGTGAGATTTTACATGGTGAAGTACTAATGTAGATTGTGGTGGTTTTTCAAAGTCGATATAGAAGTATAGATCCCACTCCCTGTGACTAAGTGCGTCTTATGATTAGAACATAAAGACAACTGTTATTTTTCATGAATAACATTATCTCAATGGGCACAAGACCATCATTACATCAATGGCTGCTGTATTAAAACAGTGCATAAATTATAGACATTAGAGATTTAAAATTGAAATGACCCTACATTATCTAGAAATATTAAGAAAGATAAAAGAACAACTGATTAATATATAATTTAAGATTAGAAGTACAGCGTATGTTTAAGGTTAGAGAAAGTATCACATGAATACAACAGAAAGAAGCCCAGTCACAGATGTAGTGTCCCAGCATTTGGGAAATGTCAAATGAAAAACACTGGCCCCTAAAATGGTGCCTGCATGTAACAAACTCTCTGGACTCTCTGCTTTACATCAGAGCAGAGGTTGAAAGGTCACCAAGGCATATGGTTTCACTTAATGAAATGAGTCTCTTCAACCCCATCATGCTTCCTCCACTCCTCCACCTCCACCTACTTTCTATCGAGTTCTTTATGTGGCAAAGCCAAATCAGTCTTTATAGAGAGCAGAAGGCCACCCGTTATCTTGTTTAAGGACTTTATTCTACATTGAATCCCAGAGACTAAGGTAAAGTGTGCTTGTTGGCTTGGGTCCTTCCTGTTCTTACATCCTTCGTGGAGATCTCTCACAACCTGCATCCTAGTATTCCTCCTCTTTCAATACCTTGTCACTCCCAGACCGCCCCTTGCAGGCTTTCAATTTATCTCTCATATATCTATTCCAACGAGTCCAATCCATTGGATCTCAATTCATGTATTACTTCTACAATAATACAAGTAATAAATACCATCTAGTAACTAAATGAAGGCAGAGGCAGCCAGCAAAGACAAGGGCTGTAACAAGATTTAGAGATTGTTCTGAAGTAGGGTACATTTTGTAGATTGAATTCTATCTCCATAAGTTATCTGAATGCTTGAGTATCATATCATTTCTTCATTTATCAAGGTTAGTGTCCTTGAGGTTAAACTGTGTGTGTTTGGATAACGTGTTCAAGTTACAACAAAACTATAAAAAACAAATATGTTGAAATTATAGACAAAGGACCATGTAGCCTTCATCAGAAAACAAGTTGGGCTCTTAATACTAAAAATAAATCCGTATGTATCTAACATAAATCACTACTTATAGGTAAAAATAATTTACATTGATTAACAAATAATGATCTTAAAATTTTATAGAAAATTTGCTTGTTGTCTAATATGATTGTGATATACCTCTATGCAAACATCCTCTATACACAGTGTATACTGCATAGGCACATGATTTTTCTACAACATTTACATATGATTTTTTTCATAACAAATGTTCATTTATTTTGCTGTTAGAGTCCTCCGACAGTAAGTCAGGAAAGATATACTAGGGATAGATGGAGAATGTATGAATCTTTGTCTAAAGGAAAGAAAAAAGAAGTGAGGGGGACAAAGAAGAAAGACAGTGGGAGGAGAGAAGAGGAGAAATCTACCTCAATATCAAGTTTGGTAAATTGATGTGGCTAGACATAGACTTTATCACATAAGAAAATTCTTTTGGTTTATTCTGAGCTCTAGGTTCAGGTGAATTAGACCTATGTGGGTATCAGTACGTGGGAAGATGTACTTCAGTAGGTTTTATAGGATCTTCCCACTCAGCCACTGCACTAAGAAAATGCAGCACATTCACACTGAAGTTTACATCATGCTCCTACTGATGTCCTCATTGCACTATTGGCCCGCTTTTCCTCACATGGCATTTCATTGAAGGATTAAGAACAATAGAAGATTCTGCATCTATGTCAATATGGACAGCAAATGATCTTTCAATTTAGAGTTAATAATAAACTTTATTTTCTACTATTTTTGTTTACTTGACATTTCTTTCCTGGCTATTAGTTTCACAGCTGAAGGAAAATGACTAAAAGTGAACCAGCTTTTTATTTCTAAAAATAAATTAAAGACTAATACATAGGAGAACAAAACTAACGTGATCTAGAGCACCATTTTTTTGAGCATGAGGAAGTCAAAGTTGAGGGCTTCGGAGGGCAAAGGACAAAGGCAAAGGGAATAAGTGGACACATTGACATTCAGACGACAATTGGAGGTACCATTATATGGAAAATGGACTCTGATGTTTGAGTTTGGAATTAAAACCTTTGGATGAAGACAAATTTTATTTTGGTAGAAGAGTTGCCTTTCATCTTCCCCCATTAGGATTTCAATTGGCACAAGATGACACAGCCTGCCCAACAATCAGGCATTTCAATCCGGAGGAAGTAACTTTCCCTCAATTCCCTTTAAGTGCTTTTTATTTTTGCCTGTGTATGGAAAGTGTGTGTTTGACATATGTAAGACATTAATCCACTTCAACATGAGGAGGGAAGATTGTGAGCCGACTGTAATCTAAAATCTTGCAGGTAATTCGGGATGACTTTCAGATAGAATGTTCATCTCTATTTATTAAGGACCATGGTCATTTAATATAACAGGATGATATTGTTCATAACTTCTTTAGATTTTCAACAGAGCCCTGGAGAATTTTAAATGATTAGCTGTTAAAAAAAAAGAAACATTATCATTAAAACAAACACTGTCTGTGTTTAAGCCCTTCCCTTAGTACCTTCTGTGTTTAACCCCTCCCCTCAGTAGATACTAATAATTGTTTCATTCCTGAATAATCATAGAGAAAAATCAGAAGACATTGCCAAAAATGGGGAAAAATTAAGAGAGAGAGAGAGAGAGAGAGAGAGAGAGAGAGAGAGAGAGAGAGAGAGAGAGAGAGAGAGAAATTCTTTCAAGATGAAGGAGTTTCAGTAAGCCTAAAAGACTAGTCAAAAGCTCTTTGACTCAAAGGTAACAACATTAGAATATAGGCTTAATGATTTGACCTCCAGGGAATGTTGCCATCAATATGCATGGTCCAGTCAATCCAACTGCTTAGCACTCTGTGAGTTGTCATTAGCCTATGAGTTCTCTCACTGCAAACTTATACCCCTAGCCTGGCATTTCCAATGATATGGTGTGTTTTTCTGTTTGACATGTTACATTTCTAGCCTGTTACAATATACAATCATTGATAGGAATATATAATCATCTCTATCTGTGCATAAAATTATCTATACCACACCATTAGACATATTTAAAATCTTTATAATATTTGTTACCTCAAATAATAAATAAATATAATTACTGATATCAGTGTAGATAAATGATTTCAAATATATATTCTTTTCTAGAAAAAGAATAATTTATATTAGAAAATCATTTAGTCTTACTTGGATGTGTTTTTTCATTACTTTCTTGGTTAATCTTTTATTATTCTTGAACATTTTGTTCAATACTGTGATTTTCTTTTGGATTGTTAAATTCTAAATATTTTACTTAACACACATCCACACATCTTGATCTTTCCTTTTAAATAATTAAACTGACTTCTATTGTCCTGGATTCCTTTATTGTTCTGAAAAAGTTCTTATGAAGGGAATAGATATACTCAAACTTCAAAAGCAGAACTTCCAAATTGTCTTACTTTCATCTCTCCATATATGCTTAACGCTTCTGCTGCAAACTTTACTATTGTCCCATCAGTATATTGTGTAAGGTTAAAAATGAGCATCATTGTAACAAGCAAACCTTCATCTAAAGGAAACAAATAGTTAGCAAACTACTTTTTTCTGTGTGTATACAAATGCACATACACACAACTTTCATTGTATAATTATAAAAGAAACAGTCATTTGTAAAATGGTGTTTAAAATGCATTTACCATAAGAAATATCAATAAGGACTTTGACAGAAGAACTCTGTGTTTTATTAGGTGTTTAGGGAATTTGAAATTAGTGTGTATGTCTATGTACTTTAGGTATATAGCATCTCAGTCAAGTAATTGAAGGCTATGTAGCTGTTCAATAGTTATATTCATGCCTGTAACAGAACTAAAATCAATAATTTTAATTTCTTTTATTAATCTGTGAAATAATGTTTGCTAGATGGTATTTGTTAATAGAGAAATAATTAATAAGCATTATAGATTAGTCGCTCTGAGACTAAAAACCACTTGTTTAAAAGATTTACATTTAGTTAGTACTTTATTCATTTTCAAAATATCCAAATTCATTGTACCATTTATGTCAGTAGTAATATGTATGATATGCATGAGAGCACATTTTCTCTTTCAGTTGGAATACTAAGGAACATTAGCTGACATAGCATCTAGATATTTCCATTTCTAATTTAAAAGGAATATTTTACATTGGTCCTTGAAAAAACATTGGATGCAACAATATATTGCTTGAGGTGAATGTTTGCATATACT
The DNA here is from genome assembly GCF_004785775.1 of Grammomys surdaster. NCBI lineage: Eukaryota > Metazoa > Chordata > Mammalia > Rodentia > Muridae > Grammomys > Grammomys surdaster. Next base: position 5,761,031 of record NW_021604705.1, read on the forward strand.
TTTTTAGTAAACTCATTATTTTTCCTAACAACTCTAAATTGACTGGTTGGTTTGTTTTCAGATTAATATTTCAGCCCACAAGCACATATACATGTGGCTGGCCATGAGGTTAACAGCCCATCTGCCACCGTAACTGTCACCTTAGCACGAGTAACAGAAACAGCAAATCATACATTGAAACAGCTGAAACTGTGAGGCCAAAAATGTGTTTCCTTATGTGATTTCTCTGAAGGACTTTGCATGGGTGATAGAAAGAGGATAACACAGAGCCAGGGATAGTGGCGTGCATGTTTAATCCCAACACTTGGGAACAGAGGAAGTAGCAGATAGATATCTGTGAGTTGGAGGCCAGCCTCATTACATAGTGAATTCCAGGACAACCAGAGCTATATTGTGAATCACTCTGAAAGAGAAAGAGGAGTAGGCAGAGAAGGAGGAGGAAAATGGAGGAGGAGGAAGAAGCAGAGCAAGAAGAAACGGGGTAGAAGGAAGAAGAGGAAGAAGCAAAAGACAAGAATGAGATAGTGCAATACATTTTCATGAGGTTGTTTAAGAAATATAGACGGAAGTTAAATGAATATTATAAAAGTATTTCCATACTGCCCCTCTTCCCTAGCACCTCCTGCCAGAGAATTAAGCCTTTCTGACCCCTGGCATTGGAAGAAGGAAGAATCTTAAGCAATATTATAGAAATCAATGACTGCATATTTAAACATTGTGCCAACTAAATTATCTATTTAAACCCTATAGCATTCTAAGCAGGCAGATGGTTTTTCTTTTCCTCTTTCAAAAAGAGAAAGTTGGGAAAGAGTGGGTTAACCTATGTAAAAGTGTAACTAGGACAATGAGATCTTTGTTTTGAACTCGGTTTTTTATAACTACTAATCTTTTAGTAGCTCTATTTTAGGTTACTTAAAATTAATTTTTATCATATTCTAGAAACATTTTTATAAGTGACTATTTGTAAGAGGTAAATATTTTTCACTTAATAAAATAGCAGAAATAGAAATACATGAATTCTTTTGCAAAGAACTATTTTTGAATAAGTTATTTTGTCAAGTGTAAGTAAGAGGAAAATAAGTTGAATGGTTAGGATTAGACCAAATTTGGAAAATATTGAATCTTGAAAATATGCATATGAATAAGGTCAGCTACTGTGATTATGAAGTAAGTAATTAACACAAACACAGAACATTTTGAAAAACAATAGTGGTATCCTGGGGTTACAGTTAAGTGGCTTCTTAGCATGCATTAGAATCTCATTTAAATGCCATACTAGCAAACAAATAAGATAAATGACATTGATTTCTAGAAGTGATTGGGCAAAGGAGGATGCAGCGTCAGAAAATTAGCTAGGAACCTAAGTAAAAACGAAGTCTAGATCATCACAGCCAGTGCCTTAAGAAGAAAAGTTAATGAAGAAATGCTAGCACTCTTTTAAAAGTATTGATATTTATGGTTGGGAGAGGGTGGACCAATCAAAATTAAACACATATGAATATATTCCATCTATAAACCTGTTACCTTGTGAGCTAATTTATAAAATGAAATAGTATTTAAAGAGAAATAAATGAACAAGACATCTAGGATATGAGTAACAAATAATTTTGATAAGATGTGGTGCATGCTTCGTCTGTCTTGGAGGTAGGATCTTTGTGGCACAAAGTGAGAAAGTGAACTGCTGGACTCCTGCTTTCTAGATGCTAAGGTTGGCGGGAATAGCCAAGCCGGTATGGGTTATGTGAGTCTGTGGCATCTTATAGAAAAGAAGAGAAAGTGTAGTTGTGATAAGTTATTTCTATGCCAGGGAAATGAGCCAATTCAAGCCAAATTACAGTATATAATGGCAGGTTTATTGGGAAGGTGTTTTCAGGTGGGTTCATTGGTCCCAAGGAATGAGGTCAGGGAAGTCTCCATGGGGAGAGAGAGGGGGAGGGGGGAAGAGAAGAAGATAAAGAACTACTTGTACATACAGGGAGAGGGAACACACAGAGAGAGGGAGAGAGAAGAGAAATCTAGGAAGAATCCAAGATGTCTATATTACACAGGAAAGAGCCTATCCAGGAAGGGAAACCTAGTTGCTGGGTTCAGAGTAGAGGATGGGGTATGCCAGGTATACTGAGGGATGCTGGAAAATCCTGCAGGCCAGGTCCATGTTGGAATGTGAAATTTGCACCTCAGCTGTTGGTCTGAATCCCAGCAGTTGGTAGTCATGACTTTTATGTTCTAAGTGATAATTTTAACATTTAAGAGTAAAGAAATACAGGGCTGGAGAGATGGTTCTGTTGCTGCTCTTCCACTGACTGCTCTTCCAGGGGTCCTGAGTTCAATTCCTAGCAACCAAATGGTGGCTCACAACCATCTGTAATAGCACTCAATGCCCTCTTCTGGTGTGTCCGAAGAAAGCAACAGTGTACTCACAGATAAAATAAATTAAATAATTAAAAAACAAACAAACCAGAACAAAAAAAAAGTTCAAGGTCACTTTAATGAAAGAATAAATAAATGGGTGAAAACCAAGAAGTAGCATTAGTTATAGCACTTTACAATCTTCTGGATATCCACTGTAGAAAAATGAATGGCTATAGGATAAAATGGAAAAAAAAAAGAGAAAGTAGACATGGGCCAAAGAAACATAAAGTAAAATCAGAACGCAATACTTTTCAGTAGGCACACAGAATTTTTTATATTCAGTAAAAACACCAAGCAAGAACAACCCAAAGAAACACACACACAAACACCAGAGCTGTTGCAAGAAGAAAATCAATCATGTGTTCCTTTCAAGTTCCTTGTATGAAGAAGTAGGAAAATGGAATATCAATTAAAAAAAAACCAATGTGGAAGGCATGGTGAGATGAAAAGGATGGTGTAAAGCAACTAACTCAGATGCTCATCTGTAAAAGGAGTCAGATTCCAGGATGAAATTCTGCAAGGATGAGTTCAGCAAGAAAAACAAATTGTATAGCCTGCTTAATTTATCTTTATGAGTCTGAATACCTTTCCAAATTAATCTTTCAAAAATCACAGGACTTATCTTTATTTCTCAAGTCTACCATTTGCTGCACAGGCCTCTGGTTATCATTCTGAGCATGTGAAGGAACAATCTAAGACAACGCTAAGATTAGAAAGAATTGATCCTTGTTCCCAGAATATTTCCTCAGCTCACCAACACATCCCTTTTGCTAAGAGTTTTTGAAATCATTTGTTTCATGTAGCACAAATGTGAACATTCTTGGAGGCTGGAGAGATGGCTCAGAGGTTAAGAGCCCTGTATACTGCTTTAGAGGACCAATAACCCACATGGCAGCTCAAAACTGTGCGTAATTCCAGTTCGAAGGATCTTGTATCCAGACATACATGTATAAAATGCCAATGCACATGAAATAAAAATAAATAAATAATTTTTTAAAAGAACATGTTTATGACCCTACTCTCCTTTATTATAGTCCTTTAGTCATTCACACAATAACTCCAATTCTCTTTCTGGTTATATACTATATACCATAGCATTTCCTTAGTTATAAAATGAAAAAAAAAACACTAATTTCCTATATCTTATGTGAAAGTTGTAAATATGAGAAAATAACAATAAAACAACAAAAAGGTTAACTGCAATTATTGCATGAAATAACACAATTTTCGGGGTGTTAATGAAGGGCTCAAATATCCACAGAGCAGCAAATCTTCTAGTCAAGGGGGCACTCATTCAACACATGGCAGTGATGACCAGTTTGCAGTTTACATTGCTGTGGTAAACTCTGGTATTGGGGAGAATGATGGCAAAGGTTGGCGGCAGTGGTAGTAACTGTGGAAGTCACCCTAACTGCAGCACGATTTATGTCTTTGCTATCTCTGTGCTGGTTCTGCAAAATTATCATGCCTCACACTAACAGTTTGTGGTCACAGAAATATAGAAAAAGAAAAGTCCCTGCATTACTCTGTGCTCTTGAATGCATATTTTGTCATTGGAGAAATAATTTCAACATGTCCAACAATGGCAAAAACCACATATATATAAAGCTATGACATCAGAATTGACCATACTTGACACAAGCTAATGCATGTCAGGAAACATGGGAAATTGATGCAGCTTTGCAGCTGTTTACTGAACGTGTTAGTAACACCATTTGTCTCAAATGTCCTAAGGCTTGACACAAAATTTGTAACCTGTGCAAAACAAGGTAGAGAGGAATCATAAAAATAAGTGAGTTTTTCAATATTGAACAGATTAGAAAAAGATTTCTCTAAAACATGAACCAGTATTGTAAAAATGTTCATGTAAGTTACTACTCTTTGCCATTGTACACTGCCAAAGCATTGGAAAAACTAAGGCTACAGTGTGTAGAAACACGAAAGTACCTATGCAATGTGATACTGTACCTACTAATGAAAGCTTTTCAAGGGATGCTGGGAAGAGAGGAGAAGGATGCGCCAGTATTAGCTAGGGAGGATGCTACTTTTGGAATGAGATCATTTTGGCTAACAGCATCAATGAGTTACATTGCAGTTTAGGATGAGCAGAGGGAGGATGAGAGGGGGTGTAGTCGGAAATGAGAACATGGGTGTGGGAGGGCATCACATTACACAGAGCTTTGAAATCCACCATAAAATCCTAGACACTGCCCGGAGAGAAAAAAGTAACTGGTGGGCTGGGATGAGGAGCATGAGGAAACCCAGATGGAGATGAAGAGGTGCCGCAAGGGCAGGGAAGAGGGCAGGGAGGAAGGAGCCACAGCAGAGCTGCAGGAGATGGACATGTAGTGAATCTTAGTTATAAGCTGCTGTACACCTGTTTAATTTGAAATTCTGCATTTTATTTGTACAAACATTTGCCACGAAGAAAACATTTATAAAATACTGGACACATTTGTTGAATTGCTACTATCATGAAAGGACTTACATGAGAAGCATTGCAAATTTTAAGTTATTTTTTTTGAATTTTAAGATACACAACACAAAAAAATTATCATTTTCCTCTAGTGATTTGTATCCCACAGATCCTTTTTAAAATAATTAAAGCTGAATGTAAAAGATGAATATGGGTAGGTTTTTTGAATAAAAGGTTAAGGTTTAAAGCAGAAGAGAAGGCTTGGAGACTAGGACCTGTGGCTGCTCTTCCAGAGATCTACTGTTCAAGTCTCAGCACACATGTGGCCTCTCACAACTGTCTGTATCTCCAGTTCCATGGGATCTGAAACCCTATTCTGGCCTTTGTGGGTACCAGACATACATGTGGTGCCTAGACATGCATACAGTCATAAATCCATACACATGAAATAAAATGATAAAAAGTTTAAAAATAGCTTATGGTTTGAAGCTGTGGTAAGTTTGCTTACTTGAAAGGAAAGTACTAACTGAATCATACGGTCTTTCTGGAGGGGCAGACATCCTCTCACATATCCGTGATTGGAAAGCTGCCTTTAAATGATAAGATGTTAAGCCTGGGTTCCAGAAATAATCTTAATTTTTGGAAAGCACAGACTGAGCACACAATTTGTCCTTTGTTAAGGGGACTTGGATATGCACCCAATCTTATAGCTTATTATGTTCAGTTGGTATCCCTGGAAGGCCTGCTCTTTTCTGAAGGAAAACAGAGGAGAGGATCTGGGAAAGTGGGGAGGTAGAGAGGAGACTAAGAGGAAATTGGGATGTAATACATGAAAGAAGAATAAACTGTAAAAAAGGAAAAAACTAAACAGGGAAAAATAGAAATAATTAAGGACCAAATATTAAAAAAACAAATAACAACAATATAATATTACACAGAGCAATACTTGTGTGTTGGTAGCCATTGAATATAGTAATGGATTTTCTTCCAACTATTTTCTATTCTATACGAGCTATTAGGTATTATTCTAAACAAAATAGTCTTAGAGAGTTATTTTATGACTTATAAAAGTCTTAAAAAAACAGATGACTTTGTATGTCATTTTGCCTTGGTTACAATAGAGTCAATAGTATTCCCTGTTTCAATGTAATCACTAACAAGCATATTAGATTTCTCCCTATATTCAAGTATTTGTACATGAAAATTGTAAAGTACATCATGCAGAATTATAATTGGTTAGTTAGAACTGATTTTGATATACTTAATTGTTATAGAATAGACTGATAAATTTCTAAGAAAATATGATATTATTTTGTCAAATTATGCTTGATAACTAATTAAATATATATATATATATATAGTTATTCCAGCATATTAGATGGTGCTAGTCAAGAATCAGGGGTGGGAAAGTACAGTCTCGGGTGTGGGAATGCTAGAGCTGGTTCAGGTGTCCTCAGGCCTGTGATGAGGCCAAAGCCAAGGAGTTCTCAGCCTCTTGGACATCCAGGCACCACTGGTAGTCATAGAAGAGCTGAGAGTGGAAACTGGGGCGGGAATGATTATCCTTAGCTTGACAGTGGCTGGCTTGGTTGTGGTTGTGGCTGTGGCTCTGCAGGAGAGGGCCATCTTCATGGCTCCCCATACAAAAAAAGACACAGTCCAGAGTCCTAAACAGATTATTGGCAGAAAAAGAATGCATAAAACCTTATGCCACTTCTCAGAGGGTGCTTAAATGCATTTTGGAGGGATCAATGGCTGGTAAGGAAAGCTTATTGGCTAAGCCCTCGAGGCCTTTAGGTACCTCATTAGCATGGAAAAGTCTATTTTGGGCCTTCATGACTGTGGTCACATCTCTTTTCCATGTCTTGGTCTGAGATGTTAAAGATGCCTCATCTACATGTGGAAGGGCTTGGGCTGTTGCCCTTTCGTGATGATGGCTACAAATCTCTCTATGGGAGGCTGCAACAACATGACAGGGACCTCGTACTGGCAACACGTAAAGCTTCTACTGTCCTTTCAGGGTCTCCAGGGCTTCTAACCTTTAGCTCAACCTTACCATGCTTCCTCTAATGGTCCACTGCCCTACACCTTTCTAGGTATCTATAATGCAGGGAAAATCTACTTGTTGTAATGACCGATGTCTGCCATGGGAAATAGCAGCTAAGCAGTCTTTTAATCTTCATGGTCTTTTCTAAAGCCATTATTATGAAAATAAATAATATAAGAATTTTCAAAGGAAAAGAATATTGAAAATTATAGCAAAAGTATAAATGATTTAAAAAAATCAGACTCAATAATCAAACCTGTAAGAGGAGCTGAAAAGTCCTGGAAGCCACTGTGCTTCTAAGTAAACAAGTGTGCTCACTATCTACTTGTCTGATCAACTAAGCCTAACCTTGAACTTGGTCAAGTAAAAGAAGTGACAAAGGTCAGAAAGAAGTAACAGGAATAATTAGCAATGAGATACAGCCTTTTTCTTTGAGAACAATACATTGTGTACAACTAACAATAATATTAAAGGTAGCATAGTTCACAAAATTTAGCATGAAAGGAGTCAAGATAAATGGTAGAAAATATTTTTATTCTGAGATAGTATGGTAAGATTTCTGAATCTCATCAATTTTATCATTTTAATGAATTATATATTAAATTAAAATTAAAAACTACCTATTAAGACATGGTTATTATTTCAGTTAGTATTCACCTCAGTCTTCATTACCTTTTGCAAAATTTCATTACACTTATTTGCAAAAAAATTCATTTTAAAAATGATATTTGTTATAGTGAGTATCCATATCCTATAAGGATATGAATTTAATTTTATTGCCATTTAAGGTATGTTTAAAATAGATTATATCATGAAATTATTATTTGCCAATATAATTTAAGTAACCAATTCTTAACCAAGTTAAGAATTAAAGTTATTTCACTTTTATTATATATTTCTATTAAGATACTTATATCTGAAATTTTAAGATCAAAGCTACTTTTATTATGCAACAATGACATAGGTATAAATAGTACTAGTAGTTGACAATGTCTCAAATGATTCCATGAAAAACAGATAAGATTCTTACACGTTATGATTCCAACAGCTCTGACAGGAATACCAAACCCACAGACCTATAGTTGGCCCTGCTAAAGCAAGAGTCTCAAAACAAGACAAAAAAAACCCATAAATATGGAAAAGGAAATGGCAAAAAAGAGAAGAATATAAATAGAATTGAGGGATTCCATTGAGACAATCAGCAATAATATTCAGAATGCATTGCTTACATGTACGAAAATGTCAATGAACATATTTCTTTTCTTAAATAGTAATTTTATTAAGTCCTTGAGAAATTTACACAATATATTTTGATCATATTCACTCACCTAGCCTCTCTCGTCAACATGGCCTTTCTATGTACCCTATTTTCAGCCATACCCTACCTTTCATTGAGCTTGTTTTGTGCTGCTCAACTACTACTAAAAGTCAGGCCTGTCTTAAGGTGATCCTCCTACCAAGATTCATGTCTTCTAAGAAAACTGACTCTCTCCTTCCAGCTGCCAAGATGTCAATAGCTACTTGTAGGGTAGTTTGATCTGTAAACATAGCTGCTCTGGCAAGGGATCACATACAAAGGCCTCCTAAGTCTATATGATACAGCTGGAAAGACACACATTTAATCACTCTGGTTATACTACAGACATGCCCTTAGTACATACATCTAACCCCAAATAATGAGGTGAAGTTAGTTTGTAGAAGAAAGCAGCCATGTTGGAAAGGGATGTCTATAAAAGCAAAAAGGAGGCAGGGGGAATAGGATAGAGGGTTTCTAGGGAGGGGAAATGGGAAAAGGGAATGGCATCTGAAATGCAAATAAATAAAATATCCAAGAAAAAAGTGATTTCTAATAGAGAGGCAGACAAAGTGATGAATCAGAGAAATTTTGACAGGATGAGTCAGAGATAAGACACACCTAACTCATCAGAATAGACAGGAAATGCTTAAGAGCAGTGCTGAGAGATTTAGGAGTGAGGGCAGTGTGGTGAATGCAGTTCAGTTGAGTTCAGGCAAGGCAGTGAAGTTCCAGGTGAGTGCAGTTAGTGCGGTTTGGTTCCTGGTATTCAGAGGCAGTTTTTCCAAGCAGAGCAATTCAGTTCAAAGCTGAGAGAAGCCAGTTTGAATCAGTCAGCTTCAAGAGAAATTATGAGCCAGACCAGCTGCGTTGGACCAGCCAGCTAGTATTCAGAAAGGACTACAAAGGGTGAACTTATTAAACAGTATACCTCAGAGATAACAATGACGATTAGTGAATAAAAGTTACTTTTCCAGGTCTTCAGCTAGTGGTGAAATTTTCTGTGTATCCCCCTGTTCCATGCTTTTTGGTCAAACTTTGAGGGTATTTTACATGCTATCAAAATCTCTGTGAGCTCATATGATTAACTGTCTTCTACTATCTAGGAAAACACTATTTTCTTAAAATCAGGATCTAATGGCTTTATCCATACATCAGTGCTTTCTTGCAGTGGATAATAATTAATGTAAATAACAACTTTAACTACAATATTTCTACATATTTTTAGACATAGATATTCATTGGAGACTATGGCATGAGTAATATTTTAATATTATGATAGTACCAAAATTTAGTTCTACTGTCAAGAAACAATTTTAAGTGTGTTGGATTTCTTTTGAGTTTGATTAATAGCAACAACTCATAAAATCAAAAAGTAATGACATCATTAACCTTCTCTATAAATTTTATGAGGTCAAATACCTCTGAATTTTTCTTAGTCATCTCTTTGATGATGAACTTTTGATTAAATTTTTACAAATTCACTCTATAAAAACTTTTCTGATAAATTAAGGCTTACCACTTATAAATAATATCATATGTAATCATAACCAAAGGAAATACACCTATTTTCAAATAGATTTGTTTTAGAAAGTAATATAAAACTTATACAATTATAATACAATAGTGTATTGTAGTAATACAATATTATTTAAATTTCTTACTATTGGGTAATATATGATACACGGTGTCTCTTCTCTATGACATATAAATGACAGATATAGCAGACCCCTTCAACGCTATTCATTGCTCATCATGATATCAAGCTTTTTAGCCAGAAAATAGCTTAAGCAAATCATTTGCTTTCTGAACATGACAGGGACGTAGAATCTTGTTCTGTCTCTGGATTCTATACTCCATTCTTCTCACTGTTTAGGCACAAAGAAGGCAGAGAGAATGGCTTCTATGGGTGACTCAGCAGTGAAGGAAGTAGACTAAAGAAAACCTGGAGGCACTCCCAGAACTCAACAGATAGAGTCTATTTTTTAATCTTCTGTTTCTGCCACCATGATGCAAGCCACCCCCAGTTTTGTTCCAAGGCTGTTGTAAAAAGAAACCTAAACAAGAAAGAACAGAAATTAAAGCAGTAATCTGGTAGTCAATCTGCTAACTGAATTCTAAATTTCTGTTTTCTAAGCAGTCAGGATTTTCTGCTAAGATTTATGCATCTATATTTTTAGATGAATGTAAATAACATGATTAGGAAATATGGAATGTTAAGTAGCACACATGGATAAATATAGTGTATAGGAATTAAATGAATAGAGTGCACGACCTATTTTAGATGTAAACAACTAAACTGTCCTTTGCTAAATTTTATATGATTATTAAATCAATCTATCATTTATACCAGGCCTTTCTCTTAAACATTTTTGTAAATTTTGCTCTCTACAAAATTGTAATGTTTTGAAAGCAAGGTATATACATTTAGTTATAACAGATTAATATATTAACTACTATAAATAACAAAAATAAATTTTGTAAACTTTATTATGCTTTCTCTAATCGAAAATGTAATTTGACTCTCTCTCTCTCTCTCTCTCTCTATATATATATATATATATATATATATATGTCAAGTTTAGAAGAATGGTAATTTTAAACATATGGCCTATTTCTCAGTATTAAGTATGTTAGTTAAAAAGTAAAATCAAGTGTATGATTATATTCTGTTAACTAAGACTAAGAAGTCTTGTTCCTTAGACAGAAACTGACATTTAGGAGCAAGATACTGACATAAATAATTCAAGTGTTCACTATAAAAGACTGTTACTTATTACCAAATGCTAGCTCAACAGATGATATAGAATATCTCTGTGGTAATTAATGTGCTGACAAGGAAACCACTCAATTTTATCTGAATATTTGTCTAATGACTATCCTGGAAACTGATGAAATGGCTCAGTGGTTAGAAGGACTTGCTACTCATTCAGAGGACCAGAGTTCAATTCCCAACACATACAGAGGGTCTTATAACCACCTGTATGGAACTCTAATTTCAGGCTACCTGAAACCCTCGTCTAGCTTCTGCAGACACACACATGCAGGCAGCATGCATCCATGCACAAAGGCAAGACAACTCGTACACAACAAAAAGGAAAGGACTATCCTGCATGTATTATATCATTATTAATCATCTGTGTAAAGCATATTTTTCTTATTTAAAAATTCTAGATAATTAAGATATAAATTTATATATATTTAACCAATCAAATCATCCATAACTATGTTGCTTTTTTAGGATGTTCTTATATAATGAAAATATATGAAAAACCTTTGTCATCAAAAATCAGTTTAATTACTGACAAAATAATGGGTACAAGTATGATTTATGATGTCACAGTAATTATGCCTTTGAAACACTGAAGTTTTTATTGGATTAAATGTTCAGCTGCCATTAACTAATAAATTACAAGATAGCTTCAGGCTATGATTTGAGAATATGACCCAATCTTCCTATAACATTTTTTTCTTCCTTTAACTTTTATTATTTGAAGGAAATCTGTTGAATGCCAACTATCTAGATGAAAAATGCCTATGAATTGCTATGGAGACAAGAGCAAAAGGTAAAAGAGAAAGTGCATATAGCAGTTAATGGGAATATCAATTTGCACCACAGAAAGTTACATGTCTCAAGAAGCAGCATTTAAATCAAACTTTATTTTTATTTTTTTAAATTTTGTTTTATATTGTTTTGTTTTTTTTCAAGACATGGTTTCTCTGTGTAGCTCAGACTCTCCTGGAACTTATTTTGTAGACCAGGCTGGGCTTGAACTCAGGTATGCCTCTGCCTTCTGAGTGCTGGGATTAAATCTAAACTTTAAAAAGTTTGTTGAGTAAATAAATTATGTCTCTGGGCTAGATTAAGTCCAAGAAGTGCTCTCTTTAATATTTACTTACACAATAAATTATAGAAACCTGTACTTTAAAAAAAATGCTTTCTGTTTAGTTCTAAACAGTATATAACACAGAAAAGAAGTTATAAATAAAAACAATACCCAAAACGTAAACTACAGAACTAATATTTCATGCAATGCCTTTGAGGTTTTGCCTCCATATATTTAATATAATTTACATCGCTGCACAATAATAAGGAACAGAAGTATTAGTTGTAGTTTTGTACGCACTTAGTTTAAACATTCCCTTTATCTCCTGCTTACCAAACAGCTGTGCAGACACTCCATCTCCAACAGTTCTTCTTCCTGGCATTAAAGTGATCAGCGTTCTAAATACCACTGTGATGAGCCTGCTCTTTCTCTTCTTATTAAAATATAGTTCAAGAAATGAAAAAATCAAGTTAAGCTGTGTGGATATTTTCAATCCCCAAAGTTTCTTCTATGTTTACATTTTTACCAAAGCCCAGCAGACTTGTTTCTTGCATATTTCTTCCAAAATAGTAATGATCACAGTTGAAGCCTTTGGTTACTTGCTAAAAACATATCAAAGTTTTATCATATTATTGTGACACACTTGAATGACGAACTTTAGCTAAGACAACATTTGGTATAAATAAAATGTTCATCCTTTGTCCTCGTCTGGTTCAAGATGGCATCTCTCTGGGGAAGGGGAGGCATATGATTTCAGTTCCGGTTTTTCTTCAATGCATATGCTCTTTTTGTTGACAGATTTACATTTAAGTTCGTACGATTTCTCAGTGTTACCTTAGCATGGATGTGAGAGTAAAGTATGTAAGAGGTAGAATAAACTAATTACTATATTCCCACAATTTGCAATATAGACACTGTTACTTTATAGGATGCTAAGATCACGCATGAAAATACATAAAATACCCACATGAAAAGATAAGTGGGCTGTTCCTTCTTTACTCTGCCTCTTTGATTGTTTCTGTCTGAGCTTGCTTTACTAGGTCTCATTGTGGTAAAACTATGCAGAGTAAATTGATCGTGTTCTGGAATTTCTCATTCTAGCCAAGATAGGAAATTTTCTTTCATTATTATACACCTTGGGAGTTAACAGATATTCATAGCTGAATAATTATACCATGACAGGCATATGATATCTGCATAAACTCAAATTAAGCTCCTATTAAAAACATAATCTGCATGAAGTATGAACACATGTGCTTTCTGTTTTCTTTGGTTTATACCATTAATTTTAATGATGACAAAAAGCAGATGAATTATGGCCCTGAGGTTGTGTGGGGAACCCAGATAAATTCAGATCCCTTAAGTTTGAGAGGGCAAATCCTATTTAATCCAGCTAGAAGGCATGTAGTATTGTTACTAGGAAAGGGATGAATAAAGAGACACTACTTTTACACAAATGTTGTGACAAAGTGACTTCATGTATTTTTGAACAGATAAAGATGTTAATATCGTCTCATTGCTTTTAATGTATACAAAGGACAATATGAGAATGAATACTAAGTACATTGTTATGTGTCAGAGGAAAATCAATTAAGATTAGTTAGAAACCTGACATCTTCATGAACTGCAAGAATTAGATTATATATGCAAACATATACATATATATGCTAATATATGCATAACATACACATATGTGCAATGCACGCTATATATTTAAAAAAATTAAATCAAGTGAAAAGCATGAGAATTTTGTTGATCTACTATTGAATCTTCAATGAATTTATCTGCTTTTGTTTGCCTGTTTATTTACAAATACACACACACACACACACACACCACACACACACACACACACACACACACACACACACACACATATATATATATATATATATATATATATATATATATATATGCAACACTTATTTCAATATGGTATAAAACTAGATATAAGCACCTTGAAAATGAATGCTAAGGAACTTGATTAGCATATACTGGCTATTGTTTTTCATAAAAATGCTTTACCCGTACACTATCAGAACAAGGATGCCATTTATTTATTTATTTATTTACTTATTTATTTATTTATTTGTTTGTTTATATTTATTTATTGGAGGTAGACAAGGTAGACAACCTCCTGCCTCAGTCATTAATTTTTTAGGGCTCTAAGATTACTGACATGAGCCTCAACTAACAATGTATTTATATAAATAAAACTACTTATATCCAAATTTCTGTATGATTTTCATATGCTACCCATGCCATTATACCTTATGACTGACTTGACATTTGCAAAAAAAAATTATAAAACCTCTCCATTTCATAGATAGGTATTTTGGCATTTTAATTGGAATTTTTAAAACTTGTTATAGAACATATAATTTTGGCATTTTAATTGGAATTTTAAGACTTGTTATAGAACATATAATTAATAGTAGGTACAATTCTAGATGTAGACTATAGGTATCAGAAGGAAGAACCATCAATGTTCTTATTATGTCTACCATAAGGGTTAAATAATAAGAAAATTTAAAATTGTAAGAAGTATCAAAAACCCTCACAATATCTGGAGATTAAATTAAGAAGTAAAATTTTTGTAATGTTATGACAATAGGTGGATAGACAGTAGAGATAGAAGTCAAAGAAAATAGAGCAATCGACCCTCTTGGGGTCAAAATGTAGATTAACTCTACAGGAATGGTATCATTTTTCTAGGAATCTTGATGAAATTGTTTGTCCCTGTATTATGTATCCACATAAAAATTCTCTAGAAACAATTTTTATATTAAAACAGGAGACCCCACAGTATAATGAGAATTATAGATTAATCATTTTTAATAAATGTTATATGGTGTCATATTTCATTAGTGTATTGTTTTAACACTTTATGAATATATTGTGATTTTGTAGATAGATTTAATTTTTATAAAAATGATCATATAGCTGACATTATAGTTAAATTTTCTATGGAAACTTTGCTATGTAGTATTTTTAAAGCAGATATCATGCCACGGAATGAGTTGACTCAGTATTTTAGCTTCATAACCTGCATTTAGGGTAACAAATATTTTAGTTATTATGCATCTTATTGAGCAACTCAAAAGGAAAGAAGAAATTATTAGTATACAGGTACCCAAGAATCCTTATAGGTACACATTTTCCTTAACTAATTTTTTGGCACCTTTCCTTCTTAGCTCCTCACAGTCTTTATTTGCAGGAACTTTTGCTTGCTTTACTGTAGGGATTATAAAATTCTAATGTGACAAGAATGTAAATCAGTTCAATGCAAAGCAAGCCTAGCATATTATAATCAGGGAGAACATTGTACCTGTGTATTCACATAGCATTACCTTTTAAAATTTCTCAGCAATGGTGACAGAGACCAAAGTTACAATTCCTTTGTGTCTCTCTTCAACGTATATTGTTAAATAACTATTTCTGACAGAGTAATTTTATGAAGCTTATTATAGTGATTGCTCTGAAGCAATATATTCCTTTGAAGAGCCAAGGACTCTTAATAGCTCTCGATTTTAAAATAACAGCGCACAATAAGGAGATTTTGTAAAGGGTAGGAAACTAAGTTTGAACAACTTGATTAGAGAGAAATTCAGGCAGCTGAAGTTCAATACCTGAATTTATAAAAAGAAAAATAAAATAATTAATATGAAGTGACAGAAAATGAGAATGAATAGGGAAAGCCATTTTTGTCAGAAGTACAGACAACAGAGTACATGAATTCAGAGAACATCTATACTTAAAGGCAGGGGAAAGTCAAGAAGAAACAAGAGAAGCAATTGTAGAGCTCAGAAAGGCACAACCAAGACTTGCACCTTGTGAAGAAGTAGTCTCTTTTCACTAAAAATACCTAGAATGTTTCACAGTGACTGGGTAAGGTACATGAGCCCTTATTACTTCTCATGCAACAGATCTGTGCTTTATATTTGTCTCCTGGGACCCCAAAGAGAAGTTTCATGCAATAAAGATTAAGAAACACAAACTCAGAATAAGCTAAGTGACTTGATCAAGTCACAACATACACACACAACATCTTTAAGCTGTTCTAACATTTAATGAGACCTGGCTCTTCTCTCCCAAGGCTGTGACAGATATTCTGTACCTGGGGGCAAGTTCCCTTTTCTCTATGTCATCCCACATCACTGTTGGATTCATCATAAGATCAAGCCACTTTGATGCCATTGTTATCCAACTGGAGCTATCACTCACACCTTCAAAAGCCAGAATAAACAGCTTTTGTTGGCACAGAAAACTTTCCAGTTGGGACCCAAATTTATTGTTCTCCTTTATCTCAGTATATGTATATGTGCTTCCTTGTGCAAACCTGACTTCATGTCATTACTCAAATTTGGAGCACATTTATTTACTTTAGGGATTTCCCCGTTCTGTTTCCTTCAGATAGCATAATCTGACTCCCTGTCATCTTCAACACTTTCTGTGGAGTCCTCTGAAGCCCCCACCCATCCCCAGTGTGCAAAAACACGTAAACATGCCACCTATTCATCACATGCCCCAAACCGTCTTTCAAGAATTGAGTCAACTGAAGCCACACTTCAGCTTCTGCAACAGAAACATTCCTTGAATTCTTTCATACCCAGTGTTCCTATCTACTGCAATGAGCAGGTTTAATGGTAGTTATCTTGTTATGAATACATATGAAATTCTATACGGAAGTGCTGACCACCTAGTGAGCTCTCAGTTTATAGTCAAGGTTGGTAGGCATCCTCCAGACATTTTTAAACTCTATAATAGTGACTATAATACATTACTGTTAGATATTACTGATGTAATTTCCAATTCTGACTAATTGACCTCTCGTTTTCTTGTTTCAGATAAATATCTTACATAATAAAAATTCAATGTGTATTTATTACATAAACAAACATTTACACTAGTACTTTAAGAACATATAAATTAGCAAATTCTTTAAAATAAACACAATGTGAAACTACCTATAAGGAATCATGCCTTGGTTGAGCATAGTGGCCTATGCCTTTAATCTCAGCACTTGAAAAGCAGAGGCAAGCAGTTTGCTATGGGTTCAAAGTCAGTCTGTTCTACATAGAAAGAATTGGGTTTGACAGATCAACATAGTAAGAGCTTATTTCAAAACAAAAACAGAAAACAATATGTACAACTATTAACAAAAAAATCATCTATATAAAGTCCAAACAGCTTTTTCAGTTTCTTTTAGCACATGCTTATACCCCAGATACACCTGTAATAAATCCTACCATGTACAATTAGGTAGAAAAGGTTTACTGAAATGGTTCAACACACAAGCGAAACGTGGTAGAAAATAGGAAGACGTACATTCTACAATTTAATGAGCTGAGTCCTTCATGAAGGGAGCGTTATATTGAGACGTATTTACTGATAAACATGATGTTAAAAAGTGATGAAATACCAGCCCCAGATGAAAAGTAAAGATATCCACATGGTAGTGTTTAGGGGTTAACTCATAGCTCTTACATTTTATCTTTTAGAACAAGAGTATGGTAATATTTGAAGTATATACATACCAATAATATACTTATATTAATGGACATCACCTTAAGAAATTAAACACATTTCCAAAATTCACACTATTGTCTTGTTATTTGAGTTGTAGCTAGAGTCTGTTATACAACTGTGTTCTAGCAATGTCATTGTCTTAAAAATTAGTATTAGTATATATTAAGATAGAATTATAGAATTTTTATTTTTCTGTAGTCACTGCTGTTGGTCATTCATTCATTCATTCATTCATTCACAGGGCTTCCTTACAATGCAGAGTTCACTCTCTATAAAAGTAATATAACAAGATATGCATTTAATCTAAAAGAATTTAAAGTGAAAAATAATGAGTTATCATTGAAGACTAAGGCTAAAGGAAATAAACAGACACAAGGAAGGTATGAATAATAGATTGCTAAGCAACTTCCGGAGAGAATCTGTTTCCCACTCTGCAAATATCAGTGAAATATAATGAACCTGTATAAATGAAATGTATCATGAACTGATCATTAAATAATAAGTTTATTGCTTAATTTTTAGCAATACAGGAACCCAACTAATTGAATGAACTCTAATTGTTTTAGCAGGCAGCACATATACATCATGGAATTTACTGTGTTATATTTTATTAAATGGTTGCATCAGTTTTCAACTAGTTTTAGGTTTTGAAGTTGCATCTAGCTGTGTTGAAGTTAAGAGATTGAGAATCTAAGTAGAAGAATAATGACAAATCCGAAAAGCAGTGTATATGAGTTTATCTGTCTGTACTGACTTAAGAGTTATGTAATAGAATGCCTTCCTATAACAAAATAAAACTTACTTACATAATGTTTTCAGTAGTTTTCCTTGCACATGTTGTGATTTGGGGCTGATGTCAACTTTTCTGTTCATTAAAAATCTATGAATGGCCAACTCTGTACTCTGCTACTGAGAGGAAGGATTCCTTCAGGCAATAAAGCGATGCTGTTAAAGACAGCTTTTGCAGTGCTCTAGCTGTAAGCCATGTGTGACTGTGGACCATTTGAAATGCAACGAAAGCCAGTGAGCAATGGAAGTTTTCCTGTTTTAAATTAATGTAAATTAAAGTAGGAGACGTGAGTCATGGCTGCACATGGTTGCACAGTGTTAGTTGCACCCTGTTAAGAAAAGTAAGTTCCGGATGAATTTGATCCCAAAAGGAACTTCTTTGTCAAGGCGCAGTATGCCACAATACTTCCTGTGATATCTTATTGCATTCATTCTTAACTAGTCCACAGATTTTTCCCTTTCTAATCATTGCCTGTTTGCAGTTGCTAATTAAGAAATGCACAAAGAAAGCTAATAAAACATGGTTGCAAAAAACCAATAAAGAATTCTCTTAAGAAGTGACTTCTAAAATTAATCTTTAAGGAATGTCCTGATGGGGCTGGCAACAGATTTGTAAGGGAGGAAGGAGAGGTTTTCAGAGAGATCACAGAATCATGACAGAGTAAGGGAAGACTGTGAAATCAAATTATCTTTGAAGTATGATATATTCTGTGAGAAGCTAGAAGAGAGGAAAAGGAAAGTGAAGAAGCTCAAGAAATATGCATTCTTTTAGAATTTTATGAAGTACATTTTTTTTACAAAGTATTTTATAAATTCCCAATACAATGTGAACTCTTCCTCATGTAAGCAGGTTTTTTATTTGCCTTCCATTTTTTTTATACATCACTCATGTTTTAATCATTAAATAAAATAACTTAAATTACAACATTATTGCCAAAATTTATTACTTAGACAAGATTGAGATTTAAGAAATTTATTGCCATGATGTCACCAATGGTTTCTAATTTATAAGACTTTGGAGTAGACATTAGCATGGTTATTATTTCCTCTAATGCCTTACCTCACCAGTCTAGTAACATTCAGGAAATCCAAAAGACAAAGGGGAAAGAGTAGTCTTGAAAGCTAAAAATAGTCGTTGAAAACTGATGCAATCGCGTAATAAAATATGGCACAATAACTTACATGATGTCTGTGTAGCGCCTGCTAAAGCCATTAGAGTCCATTCAGTCAATTCACATGTTGCTAAAACTGAGTAAGTGTTTCAGCGTAAGTAAACTGAAGCAGCTATGGACTTTTCTTATGCTCACAGGCTTTGGGATCTCTGGTCAATATTTGCATATGTGATATATTTAACATTCCTATAAAGAAGAAAATCATTGGTCATCAACCAGATTTCTAAAGGTCATTTGAATTAAGCCCAACCATGAACTATGTAATATATTGTATATACATAGGAAATTAATACACAATTGTATTGTGACAGAGTTTTCACAATGATTAAATATTATATATTTTATAGGTCTTTCTCATTAGAAAATGGAAACAGCAATATCAAAGTTATCCCACATCTAGATAGAATACTTACATATTTAAAGAATTACTTTATTTTTTAATTAATTGCGTGTATGTGTCAGTTTGTGAGAAAATGTATAAATGTAAGTGGGTGTTGGTGCCCAGAGAAATCAGATTATCTGTAGCTGGAGTTGTAGGTGGGCTGCTTGATATGGAAACTGGGAATGGAACTTGGGTTCTTCGCAAGAGCAATGTGTGTCACTAACCATTTAGCTCTCTTTCCAGCTAAAGAGGGATGAATTTTAATGAGAATTTAAAAAAATTAAAATATTGATATTTTGAATATAGTCTTCCACTCTTCCAATTCTTTTAAAATCCTTCCCCTACTCCCTACCCACTAACTTCATGGGGTTTTTTTGTCCTTTAAAAAAAACAGAAAGAAAGAATATGTGCAGACACACAAAAACACACACACCCACACACACTAAAAACTGACATACAATCTATTTGTATTGCCAATTACTCTTGTACATGAACCAGGCCCTGAGAATTCTTGATATATCCAATGTCGCTCCATTGAAGAAAGCTGATTTTCCCTCTCCCAGAATCTATCACTTGCAAGTAGCTTCTTGGATAGGGATGAACTTTGTACCCACTTCTGCTTCTCTGTGCTGTAATTTTGTCTGGCTTGAAGTTGTGCAGGTCTTGATTGTGCTGTCACAGTCTCTTTGAGTCCTTAAATACAACTGCCCTCTTGTATCTGGAAAGCAGTCTTTCCAATGTAGTCCACCACCTTTGGCTCATACAATCTCTACCTCTTCTTCAGCACAGATCTCTGAGCCTTGAGGAGAAGACTATGATAAAGACAACTCATTGAGGGCAGAATGCTCCAAAGACCCTCATTGTCTTTGAATTGTCCAGTTATGAGTCTTTTTGTGAAGTATAATCTATTGCAAATGAAGCTTCTCTGATGAGGGTTTAGGTATGTACTGATCTATGGTATGACAATATGACATTAGGAATCATTACTATGCTGAGTTAACAGAATAACATTAACAGATTTGTCCTGGGATCCATGAACTGTCTAGTCTCGGGCACATAGTCTTATTAGGAATATTGGTATGGATTCCATAACATAAAGCAGGCCTTAAATCCAATGGAAAAGTACATGACATTTGTGCTATCATGGTAACAGAGGGTATATCTTACAAATGGTCATTATTATACCTTGAAGAGCTCCTAATTGAATGAGATTAATGATTTTTTTCCCTTCTGGTAATACTCATAGTGTCTCACAGCACAATGAATCTATTGAAAAGGATCAAAGCTTCTACTTGAGCACTAACTAGATCTCTTCAAGTTTGATGTCATATGTAAGTGGTTTATTTAGCAATAGGGTCATACTGTCATGTTGCGGAGGGAACTGATAGCATTGGCAGTAACCTATGAAATTTGGGACAGTGTCTAACAGACCTCTTTATCCAATGACTTAATAAGTCATAACACATTCGTAGTCCTGGGGAATTCTATTTGATAGCATATGACGACTAGTTGGGGCATTGTCTCCTCCATTATAGAGAAACTATTTAAATTAAAATTTCTTTCTTTCTTTCTTTCTTTCTTTCTTTCTTTCTTTCTTTCTTTTTCTTTCTTTCTTTCTTTCTTTCTTTCCTTGTATGTGTTTCTCTCTCTCTCTCTGTATGTGTTTGTGTGTCTGTCTCTGTGTGTGTTTGTGTGTGTGTGTAAGTGTGTATTTTTGGATGCTTCAGTAGCATTAGGTTCCCATATGGCTTTACAAAAGGCCTTTCTTATTAGGTAACCCTTCCCATATTCTCTCTCTGTCCTGACCTTCCACCTTCCACACCCATGTAATCCTCCTATTCTGATCCCCCTTTATCCCTTCATAATCCTGCATTTTCTTCCTTAGAAGAATCCTCCCATGGCCAGATCTCTTACTAGCTCCCTAAACCCTGTGGTTCTGGCCATTTTGCATTCTGTTTCTGGATTCCTTCATTCATTATTGTTTCTACCGTCATCAAGTTACATCAAGTTACAGAGAAAATTTCATGATGTCCTTTCTCTTAAAAGCTGAATTCTATTCCGTTATTTAAATGAGCCACATTTTCATTATCCATTCATCAATTGATGGCATCTAAGATGTTTCCAATTTCTTGCTATTATTAGTAGAACAGTAATGAACATGGTCTAAAGGAAAATCTAGTGTCCTTTGGGGATATCTCCAAAATCTTGTATAGCTTTTGAGGAATCTCCACATGAATTTCTATAGTGGACTTTATGAGTTTGACTTTCACCAGCAGTATATGAGTGTTTCCCTTTCCCCATATAATCTCTAACATCTGCTACCATTTGATTTGTTAATTTTGGCAATTATTACTAGGGGAAGATAAAATCTCAAAGTGGTTTTAATTTGCAATTACCAGAAAGCAAAAGATTTAAAAAATACTTCTCATTCATTTATATTTTAATTTATTTCATTTATTTGCAATCCAGCCATTGCCCCTCCCCCCAGTTCCCTTTCCCACAATTCCTCATTCCATTCCTTCTCTCCCCTGTATCCAAGAGGATGCTCCCCCACCAGTAGGTGTCCCCACCCCCTCCCTAGGGTCTCAAATCTCTGGAGGATTAGGTGCATTTTCTCCCACTAAAGCCAGACCAGGCAATCCTTTGGTGTATATGTGTCAGGAGCCTCAGACCAGCTCTGGTATGAAGCCTGGTGAGTGAATCAGTACCTGGGAGCTCCCAGGGATCCAGGTAAGTTGAGACTGCTCGTCTTCCTATGGGGTCGCCCTCCTCTTCAGCTTCTTCAGTCCTTCCCTAATTCAGTCACAGGGCTCCCTTCTTCAGTCCAATGGTTGGGTGTAAGCATCTGTGTGTGTCTCAGTCAGCTGTTGATTGGGCCTCTCAGAGGACAGCTGTGCTAAGCTCCTGTCTGTAAGCAGCACACCATAGCATCAGTAATAGTGTCAAGCCTTGTCCACCCATTAGGTGGTTCCCAAGTTGGGCCCCAGTCACTGGACCACCTTTCCCTCACTCATTTCTCCATTTTTGCCCCTGCAGTTCTTTTAGACAGGAACACTTCTGTGTCAGAAATTTTGACTGTGGGTTAATAACACCATCCCTCCTCTTGAGGCCCTGTCTATCTACTACTGGAGGTCTACTAACTGTTTATTTTTATACCCCATTTTTTACATTGGGTTATTTGCTTTCTTTGTGGTCAGTGTATTTAATTATTTGTATGATATAAGTGCTTACTCTCAGTCAAATGTATAATTATAAAGATTAATTGGTAAAGAAATTGTGAATGTTAGAGGAATGATGAGTATTTTTGAAGGTATCTTACTTGTGAACATATTTGCCCCATAACATAAGAAATTTTGATAGCCATGAAACATGATTGTTTTATTATAGTAAAAAAGGAACATATTTTAGGATAGATTATAATATATTATATAGCTTCACAATACGTTTTTAAATTAAAACTGAGATTTTTCTTATTCTGTTGTGATGGGGAATCTGAGTTTTAAAAGAGCTTAGGGTCTTGCCTGAGGTCCAAAGCTAGCAAAGGACAGAGCCAGGAATAACAGCCATTTTGTTCAATTTCAGCATCTTTGGACCCATTTCCATATGTAATGGGTATGAACTTTATAATACAAGTGTGTGTATGCAAGTAACTTTATATACTGCTCTCTACAGCCTGTAGATATATATTCCATGACCACATCTCACTGGACTGGAAAGAAACTGCATGTGTTTGCAACACTATAGAATTCTATAAGAAGAGAGATTTAGTAGGAGATGTTCAGACATTTCAATAACAGTTATACTTAAAGGATTGGTATTTTATCAGCAAGAGGAGTGATTAACTTAATATTTATATGTGAAGTTAATGGAAAAGAAAGCGTGCTCTGAGCATATTATTGGCTACCATGACCAAGGGTCATTTTTTTTTCACTTAAACTATGACTGACATGCTGAACCTCTGTTCCTTCAGAGCCTAACCTTTTACTTTGTAAATCAAATACTACATGACATTGGAAGTCCAGCTTATCTAAGTTGACATTGTTTGATTAACTTGGACACACGATCTTAGACATTATGTCTTTCATACTTTGGAAAACTATCGGAGAAGATAATAAAAGGTCGATGAGTAAAAGAAGCAATAGTATTTATATTATTCTTTCTGTGACTACTTTCAGTGTTTCTTCCAACTTTCAATAAATATTCATACTTAGCGATTGCAATAGTATTTCATTTGATTTGTGCACTTATAGACTCAAGCATAAATATACCCTCCCAAATGTACATTTTTGTTTTCTATTTTAATAAAATACATGAAATCAATCTATTACTTATAAGTTTTTATGTATCTTAGTGTAAGTTAATGATTTTTATGTTGTATTTTTGGTATTGAAGTACCATAAAATAAGGTTTGATCTTTGGTGATTTATTCAATCATAATTGAGTAGTAATATGTTAGTTTTTCATATCACATTAAAAATTTTACAATATGAGTAGCAACTTATTTTAAATATGCATATTCATTGAGTGATCATGTGAATAGCATTAAAAGGAAAATAACCTGCTATTTATTTTTCCATGTTAAAATTCTTTATATAAATTTAATAGTAACTTTCCTGGTAATACTATAAGGTTAAATATTTACATTAAAATTGAGATTTTAGACAAGAGGTTCAGAGTTATGGTATGGTCACATGAAATCTGAGTCTGATTATTTGCCAAGCTGGGCTTGGTGCCTAGATTACCAACATTCCCGCTATAACTGCAAGATTCTAAGAAAACCCATAAATTATTACACAGTAGGAATTTCAGAACAAAGCTAAAGCACCATCCTTGCTAGCAGACAGCAGATACTGAATCAGTGAAAAGAAAGATGAAGACAAGTAATTCATGATCACTATTGCAGAGCTGCAGAGTGCCTTAGTTTCCTTCCTTTTACACTTTTCTCTGCAATTCAAAATGGGTTCTAAGAGTTCTAACTTGAAACTCTGCCATTAGTTCCATCAGAAATAGTGTTAAAGTGATCCTTGCTGACCATAAAACGAACCATTTGCCATTGTAAGTCAGAAGATACTTTTATGTGATTAGTAGAAAAATTGCCAAGACCACTATTTTATTTTAGTCTATGGACATGTTAATGCACTACTGGAAAAAGCATACATACTGGAAAAAGCATGCATATTCTGAACTAATTAATACCCAGGTCACCTGTGTATGTACAATGCCAAAAATACTCCTGAGTTTACTCACCTGTCACAATATATATTGAGACAGAGGGTTCTTAGCCGTGAGTCTAAAACCTACTTCTAAGGGATTTTGTTGTCATGCCTCCCTGTAATACATAAGTTACCCAGCACCATGTGCATACTTCTGTGCAGTTAAAAGTTTATTCTTGTGTCTGGGTACTCAATCTCCCCAAAAGAGATGACCTGCCCCACAGGAAGAACAACAATATCAACCAGCCAGACCTCCCCCCCACCCAGAGCCCCCAGGGACTAAACCACCAACCAAAGAGTATATATGGGGGGACCAATGGCTCCAGCTGCATATGTAGCAGAGAATTACCTTATCTGGCATCAATGGGAGGGGAGGCCCTTGTTCCTGTGGAGGCTTGATGAAGATGACCCAGTGTAGGAGAATGATAGGGCAGTGAGGTGGGAGGGGGTAGGTGGGTGGGTTCATAGGGACAGGGGTGATGGAGGAGGGGATAGAGGTTTAACTGGGAAGGGGGATAATATATGAAATGTAAATAAAATAACCAATAAAAAAGTATGTTCACTGTTCTCTTGATGCCAGCCCTCAGGCAAACTCTGTGAAAAGTAGAGTGGCTCCCTTGAAAGAGACAAGGATGGTTTCATGTCCCTTGCTAGTTAATTAAGTGTCAGAAGTTTACAGGAGAAGCATACACATTGCATGGAGAAGAGAGTAGGGAAATTGCTCTGGCTAAATAATTTTTAATGGATTGCATATACCAAAAATCAGATAGAAATTGTCTAGAATATAATCTGTTATTTTCTTCTATATGATAAAGAAAATGAGTTGCTTCATGTACATCTAAATTTTGTTTCTCCAAAAGCCATTTGCATATGACATACATGTACTTGGCACACACAAAACATTAAAAAACCATCCTAGTCCTACAATAACAAATCCTGCTCATAGCCCTTCATTTGTATCCTTTTAGTTGTAGCATGCTCACAGATTAAAAAAAAAATTCATCAAACTAAGTAGCTATTTGGCTAGTATGCTAGGATCAGCTCTTTCAGTCCATTTAATTTATTTTGTCATCTCTAAAGTTTACACAAATTTATGTACTCCATGCTGGACGTGAATACTCAACTTCTCTGTGATTTACTGACATGTTTAAAAACGCTTCTTTTATAAATGAATACAATATTTCTTTTGTTTTTCTTTTCAGGACAACATCTTTAGACTGCAGGACTCACATTTTGAAAATGGTCGTGGGAAGAGTCCTTATGACCCCAAACTACTGACTGCCTCTCTTCTTATAGGTATGTAACCACCAATTGCTTAAATAGTGAATCTGTTATAACTAATAACAGGGTGCCCTATTATTTTAACCTGCCAAGATTTTCAATCATATTTGTTAATAATGTCAGGAGGAGGACATCACCTGTGATGTTCACAAATATATTTTTAAAAAGCAAAAATAAATCACAAATTGTCGACTGGTGTTTGCCCTACTCAAACTCAATCATACTCAGGAAAGCAGTTTAACTGTACCTTTAGAATAATTGGTTGAAGCATTGTACTTCCTTGGTCGAAGTTTAATTTTTTGTTTTTAAGAATGTTTTTGTTTTCATTTCATGAAAAACTAGAGTAAAAATTTTGAGATATAGTCAGGAAAGAACAGCATTCAGTGTATCATGAACGTTGCACTTCAAGACACTACTGTTTCAACATTTGGACAGCTTCGTCCACATGATGAAGCCAAGGGGTAGGCTAGTTGGAAGAGACTTCCTTATGGTATTTTCTTTGACTCACTGGAGTATCTTGTCATAGTGTGACCCTAAGGGAAATACTCTGTCATATGTTCTCTGGCTTTAGTGTCATCTTTGCCTAAACACTAACATAATGGTGTAGGTGACTTCATTTTTCCTTTATGTTTATCATCTCTTCTCTGGTTTTTCCTCTGCTGCAGAGGACTGGAGAACAATTAACAGTGCAAAGGTTAAAGGGGGAGAAGAAGTCGGAGTGTTAGTGTGCACTGAAAGGTGAAGACCTTTTAGACAGACTTTTAAATATCTGAAAACTGGGCTTAACTAAATGCAAGCTTAAAGAAAGGAATCTTGTGGTGTATTCCTCCTCACCCGGCCTCCATCCTCCCTTCTTCCCTTTTAAGACTTTCCACTCTTCCCGCCTTTTTTTTAGTTTTGAACAACGATCTTCCACACATTATATTTTTGTACTTCTTATATTTACATAAAATGTAAAGATTAAAAAATAATAAATGTTTTCAAACATCAAAGTTGAATTGAATTTTTAAAGTAAGTTAGTGCTTAGCTTGTTTCTTGTAAGTCTAGAAGGCTTTTCAATTCTTTTGTAATTAAAAAATGCTTTGTATACTCACAGAAATAAAACTCTATAGTTATATAAGCAACTGCTTTAACCACAGAGATACATGTCCACTATTGTCCAGTGTTTACCACTAATCTTTGCTCCCTTTAGAATAAAACATTGCAATATAAATTATCTCTTTTATAGCCTTTCAGTCTAAAGAATTCTAACCCATTTGATCCTTTTATGAAGCATTTAAAAAACTTTTTAAACCTGAAGAAAAGCTGCATACTTAGCAAATTTATAACTTCCCTGTTCATGGGTAACCTAATGTGTACATGTGGACACCTTCCTCATGCGTACATGCTGAAATTCAAAAGTTGTCTTAAACAATGAGGAGGAATCTTACCTTGTTCTAACTTGTAATCTGAATTTATTTAAATTGCACACTAAAAATGAGAAATATTATTCAAAAAGCAGTCTGTAAAAATGTGCCTAATGCTGTGTTAGCTTGTGGTATGCTTCTCAGAAGGGATTTGCTTATTTATTTTATTATTCCAGTGAGAAAGGATGATGACAGTTGGCATTACATAGCTGCTATGGTATGCAACCACACAAAGTCTACAAAGAAAGTGAAACTCCAAAGTTTGGTTTTATATTAGGGTTCCTTTGAAAAAGATGTATAGGTTGCTGAAAAGGAAAAGAGAGAGAAGTTCAGCAAGGCGATATGTGGCTGAGAAAGAACAATAGACCTTTCAGAAATGCATGGTTTCCATGAGCGTCCAGACCTAAGAGACCCACTACTGCAAAATGTGGCCAGAAACTTTCAGAGTAATGAAGTAATTATTCATAAAACAAAATAAATTAATTTCTGAATCAGTTATAAAAACAACAGGAAGGAATGACTATGGCCCCTTCCATATTTGGTAAAATCCCTTAGAATCAATGACATATTTAAAATGATTGAATATTTATTTATCAATTTTGTGTGTTGGGGATACCAGTGAAGCAACACCATAGATTGTATGTGGAGTCAGAGGACAAGTTTTGGGAGTTGTGTGTTGTGAGGATTGACCTGAGGTAGATAGACTGGTGGCTAGTGGCTTTATCTACTGGTCCATCATCCCCTCCCATGCAATGCCATTTTAATTCAAGAGCTATAACATTTTTACTGTGGCTGTTTGTTTTAGGTGTGTATTACAAATACTCCTTCTCAGAGTACATAAAATTCTCTTTATTGACTCTTTAGGTATTTTCTGCTATATTGCTTTGATATGACTTTTAGTTTTAACATGACTCATTAATTTTATGGGTCTTCTAAATACAAATATTTCTTCGCTAACCAAACTTTTGAATCTAGAGTACTAAGCACTCTGAAATGTAAAGGAAGTACTTTACATATCAGAAGGTAGCCATGAGGAAGTTCTACTTTCTCACATAATGAGTACTCCTCCTCTGTTAAGCACATAAAAGAGAAAGTATAAGGCCACTTCTTTCTCCAAATCTAGGTTTCACTCAAAACATCTTTGTATTTATCTTAGCAGAAGATATTATACTGTGCAGATGGTATTTATTACTTACAATGGCAGTATGAAGCTGTTCAACCAATAGAAAATGTTAAAAGTCAATGGACACTTAAAAATGCAGTTTATACAAACTACCAAAGTTTAGTAACCTCTGCAAAATGTCATGGGTTTTTAAATGTTGGCTACAGACAACTAGATTTTTTTCCCTTGACAAAGACTACCAAAAAATGCCAAAGTCCAATTACATGATCTAAAAATTTAAGTCATCTTAATAAAGTTAATTTTTCAAACTTTTAAAATAATGGATGTATGGCAGAATTTATTTTTAAAATATCTCTTAGTTCCTCCACCTGCAAGTATTTTTTTTGACTTTGTTTAAAATATCCTTATTAAAGATAGCATTTGTTCCCCTGCTCAGTATAAATACCAGGTGTGAACAGAGCACAGGAATAAAATCTAGTACTTTCCATACTAATTAAATAGTAACTCCCATTTTTCATGCTATGAAGGAATAGCTAACTTGAGAGCAGTTGTGATTTCTCAGTGAAATCTCTCCCAGACAATGCAGAACTAATAATTTAGAAATATTCCATCAGGAAGGGGTACTGCTTTAAGTTGGAACTCTGCCTTGCCTCAAGAAAGAACATAATTTGGCATTAAAATACTCTCTCAGTGGGGATTAGAACCAAAAAGGTACTCCCTACCGTGATTAGATATAGTTGAGTACATTATTTGAACCTCTCTGCCCTCAGTTCTCTGCTATATAAAACAGTATGCTTGGCTAATTCCATAGCTTCTTGAGATAGTTAAATACTGCGGTATAACAGAGTGCAGCCACTTGAGTATTTGTGCATTTCTGAAGGCATGTGAAGTAGGACCAGACAAAACTAGTAGTAATAGTTGTCCATGAAGAAGCCAGGAAGCAGGGTTGGTGTCTTATAAGTTTTATGTTTTAAAAATGTGCCATGTGAACACATCATCACAGAAAACTATCAGCTCTAAAAGAACAACGTATAGAGCAAATCTGGAGTACAAGTGTTGCTATCTAGACAGTGGTCAACAAGGAGGTAAGGTACCGAATTTTCCTTGTGTGATACTGCTACACCCTGGGTCTCATTCCTGTAATACGGGTTGGGAGTAGAAAAGGAGAGAGATAAACTTTTTTTCTTCTTCTGTTTCTTATTACCCACTCCTCTGTGAGTAGAATTTGCTCAAGGTGTTAACAACATAATAGCCTGGTCTTTTCGTTTCTTTGATACTCGTACACATTCATGTCACCCTCCTCACCAGTGCCAGAAAGGCTGCAATTTCATCAGGGAATTTATTTTTCCTTCTTCAGTTTCACCTCACCACGCCCTTCTTAGGAATTGTAATCCAAGACATTAGCTGATCTAAGCCACATTGTTACTTCATGTTGAGCTGTTAACAGCGCCTCTAGTACTGCACGTGAAGCTTTGTTTTTAATACGAGCTTCTCAGGGAAGTCAGCTGTGGTAGATGTGGAGGTCACAGACCTGTTTTCATTCATCCCAGTAAATTATGCTTCCTTTAGACACAGTTTTAAAAGGTCACCACTAAGACAGAATGGACATGTACTCAAATAGTCCTCATGGTATTTGGAGCCTTTTGGATAGTTTAGTTGTATCTGTCAGCGCGGTGTATCATAGTCTGATGTACTGTTTTTGAGCCATCAACCTTTCCATATGTATTTCTTTGCACAGACACTTTACATTCTTGTTGGTTAGACAGTGTCCAATCCCTGAGTATATTATTCTACCATCAACATAACAAAACTGGACACATTCCATCTTTTCTTTCATTAGTGGCTTATTGTACAGAGAGAGTTCAAGGGTGCATATCAACAGTAATATCACTCAAAACATAAATATATATATATATATAAATATGAAGATATATAAATATATCTTCATATTTTCAATAGCATGGATCGAAAATGTGTATTAACACTATCATCAAGAATATTCAACATGTAATTTGATTACTTCATAAATGACCTAGAAATGGCAAAACTTCAGTTTTGTATCACTGTTATATTATCTGTTCACAAACATAAGCTGCTGGGCATTATATAAACTCAAAACTA
The DNA here is from genome assembly GCF_004785775.1 of Grammomys surdaster. Taxonomy (NCBI): domain Eukaryota; kingdom Metazoa; phylum Chordata; class Mammalia; order Rodentia; family Muridae; genus Grammomys; species Grammomys surdaster. Next base: position 5,792,043 of record NW_021604705.1, read on the forward strand.
CCTAGATCATTTTAAAAATCCACAGACTATGGCACAACTGCAGTACATGCTGGAAATGTCGAAAAATGTATTAACTGGCATAGACAAGGGTTGGTATTATATGTCTGCTTAGCATCAACCAGAAAAAGTAAGAATAGGGCATTTTGCCACTGAGACTATCAGCCAAAATAACAATGTTGTTATATCTTCTATGTAACCTTCACCTATAATAAGAATCCTCATAGAAATCTCAGCAGGGAATTGTATCTAAGGCTAAAAGCACAAAACAGCTATTGACCATGAATGAATCTGAAGAGATCGTGCACTGAAGTACCTCACAATTATCTGAAGTGATCTATCCCCCAAAACTTATTCTCTGGCAAAAAGTAATATTTGGGTGAAAGGTGATTTTCCATGGCTATAGGCAAGTGATTCCTAAACCTCAACCACTCATTTGTTCAAAATTCAATTTTTAAATTTAGTCATCTTCTTAGTAAAAACATTGAGTTCTTCTGCTTTGTCCAAACGATCTTCCTTCCTCTTGGGAAAATCGGAAGAATATTAGTTTCTCCTCCTCACTCTTTTTCCGATGCTGAGTTTTTTCATCCTTGTATAACAGTGAACACAAGAAGTAAGCCTATAACCCAGCTAGCATGAGAAAGATCCAAGCACCTTCCTACCACCAAAGAAATTTGTTGCAATTTGTAATTGTGTATTTATTAATTAGGAGGAGCTTATTTTTAATTAGGAGGAGCTGGACAAACGAGTGATCAGAATGTAGTACAACCAGTTTATGCTTATTCCTGACTAGCTTACAAATAAATGAGACTCAGACTATAGTTATTTTATTTGGCTTTGACGTTTATGGAGGTAATCCCTAATCTACTTTTCAAACTACTGGCATGGCTATCTCCTCAGAGGTGTTCCCCAAATACTTGATGTTTCCTGTGACCATGTGCTCATGGTACATCTTCCCTCAAAACCTCTTCTCTCAAAGCCTCTTCTCTTTTCTCTCCCTGTGGTCTCTTCTCCACAATCAAACATGTAACTCAACATCCAGCTCTCTCAAATCCCTCCAATAATTGGCTATAGCCATTTAAAACCAATAGTTTTAAATGTAGGAAAAAGGTTTGTACAACAGAAGCTTATAAATGTGAGACTTCCCTTGTGGACCTAGACAGAATTTAGCATTGTAATGCAAAGCAAGCAGTCAGACCTCTATTATCATGGCATTAGATTTTTTCCCATGTGTGATGCAGGATCCTGTTGGGTGTGATTAGCTGATGTTGCTCAGTTCCTCGTCTTGCAGTTTTATTTTTACAACATAACAACCGCAAATGACAAAAAAAAAAAAACATGCTTTGGAAATTTCAAGAAAAGAGAGCACAAGAAGCCCACTCATAGGGTTTGTAGCAGGACCACAACTCCCACAACTCCAGCTTATCATATGCAATTTTAACCACCGACTTTTTGTCCTCACTGATGACAAGAATATTGTAATTTATATCTACTGATAGCTTGTTAAGGTTTATGGTATTGATTTTCATGAAAATATTAAAATGCTTAAATATAGATAAGTTATAAGGAAGTATAAGCATTCAAGTTCCAAAAAGCCTTTAAAAATGAATGAGTACCTTCTTTATAGTGATAGGGTTTGTCTGGCACAATAGCACTCTATCATAATTTATGAGAATAAGTCATATATACACTTAACATTTAATTAAGTAGGAAAGTACAAGGTATTTTGGAATTCCGAAGATACCATACATAGGGTTATTTGTGAGTACTTTTAATAGTATTATTAGTTTAATTAGTAGATTGTAACAAATTACTGTCTAATCAACAATTTGTTTACTTTGAGTCACAGCCATCTATACAAAATAGTCAATTTTAAAGTTCATTAAAAAAATAAAACAAGAAAGACAGTTTTAAAGAGATTTTTTTCCCTCCACTTATTCTTCAATGTTTTTGAGACTCTTCAAAGTCCATAAAACAATTTAGAAAGCTAAACATACACATTTAATCACAGGAATCTTAAGGCAGAAGCAAATAGATCTCTGACTTTGAGTCCAGTCTGGTCAGCAGGAGTTCTAGGCCAGCCAGGGGTTCATAGTGAATCCTTGTCTCAAACAAACAAACAAACAAACAAACAAAAAACATATAACACAGAAAAGTTCAGGAAGGCAAAGTTCCACTGATGAAGCTGATTTGGTTAGATCCCTGAGAATATCTGTTTTGTTGCAAAGCATTTATGAGTGAAAACTGGATATATAAGTAAAGAATAACATGTAAATAATGATATTAGTTAAATATCCCCAAAGTATTTATTCCTGAGGACTGACAGATAATTTTTTATTTATCCAATAAAGAAGTGTATGGAGAATGATAAACATTTAACTTGTTTCTCTATGATCTCTTTAATTTGTGACTATTTTCAAGTTAACTATTATGAGAATATTAGCCCATCCTAATAATCAAAAAATATTATTAATGTCCTTTCAATGATTGTTATTTGTAGAAACATATTTTACCACTTTAGTTATTTTGCTTTATAAATGCAATGATTCATTTGAGGTAGTTTGGCAATTACATGTTATCTAGAAGAGTGACTATGAGATGCTTTCTGTCTCAGTGACAGAAAACATAAATTTGGGAAACTTCACTTCATTCAAAGGTCTATGTCTTACCATGGTAGCCTTAGAATTAAGCAGGGGCCTGGATTTGAACCTTCACCCTGGCTCCCTAACCATTAAGCCAAAAACCTTGGCCTTCCTGAACTGTAAAACAGGGGCAATATTATTTTTCTCTCTGGGATGTTGACAGAACTGAATGAGATCATTTGGAGACATCCAGGCAGAGGTGGCTGCCTGGAAAGCACAGAATGGTCCTCAGCTAATGGAACTTTTCTGTCTTTTCCTCCTGTTCCCATCTGGGCTTTGTGTTTTTAACTCCTGGTAATGACTCTTCTGGTATTAAACTGTGGCTGAGAGTCCATGATGTTTCTGTAGTAAAACTTCAAAAGGAATACAATCTTCAACTCACTAAGTTATATCTGGGATTTAGAATGGCTTACTCTCCAAAAGCTTTGTTAAATCTGAAGGCCCATTGAGGATTTAGGTTTGGACTTTACAATGCCTTATACCAGTTTGAAATGTGTTCTATACTAGATGTATTAAAAAATATAAAGGAAGCGTGGGAGGTAGCGGGGTGGATAAAGTAATAGCAAGTCAAGTGGGAAACCAGATTATGGGTTCCCCAGAGCCCACAGGAAAATCTACTCAGGACTGCAAAGTCCACCTGTAGCCTCAACACACAATGAGCAGAGTCAGGAAGAACTCAGGGAAGCCAAATAGCTAAGTCTTTTAGAACTGGTAAATTCTAGGTTCTGGAAACTCCTCTGTAAGGACGAAGTGAAAAGGAATGGAAAACATCATCTGAGATCAACTTTTGGCCTCCACGCACTTACAGAAATGAGCACCTATCCACAGGGAAACACACACACACACACACACACACACACACACACACACACACACCAGTGCACCAGTGTAAAAATTAAATTTAAAAAAGTCAAGAAAAAATTTCAAGAAAAATGTTACTTGTTACAAATAAAATATTCTGAATCAGTTCTACTGGAAAATAGTACACTAAACATTTAATTACCATTAAAATAAGTTATACAATGGCATTTTCAGATATTTCACCCTGCAAATATGATTATTTGAGCCATAAGAGGCTCACCAATGCAACAGCAAAGTATTCAATGAATATAATTTTTAACCTCTTGCATTTTGTAAGTTCATCAATGATAAAGATACAAAAATTTTATGTTTAGCTATGTTCACTGAATCAGATTTTATTCTTATTTCCTGAATGACTAGCACAGGAATGTTCATTTTATATAGATACCTTCTTTCAGGACACAAGGAAGAAATACAAATAGTTTTGCATAATGACAGAAATAGCATTTGTAGTAACATGAAAATTATATTATTGCTGCTTTGCTTTTCTTGCCTCCCTTCAATTAATATGTGCTTGGTTTTCCTTTGTCACAACACAGATGGTGAGTTGTACTCTGGAACTGCTGCAGATTTCATGGGAAGAGACTTTGCTATCTTCAGAACGTTGGGGCACCATCACCCCATCAGGACTGAGCAGCATGACTCCCGGTGGCTCAATGGTAGGTTGTATGTGTGAGAACACAGGCACAGGACATGTCACCTATTGTCACCAAAAAAATTTCCTTTTACGGAACACAGAGTAACTCTAGATTTAGTTGACTGTTAAGATAATGGTGATGACATCACGACTGTGGGTGTGAGAAAATGGGGGAAAGAGAAAAGAAGATTAAAAACTGAGGAAGTGCCAGATATGAAGTTTCTCAGTAGTCAACTATAGAAGGAAAGGAACTGGCCTGAGTCTAAGGAAGGGAGGCAATGGAAAAAAGATACTGTCACAACCTATCTCAGGGATAGTGTTTGTTTTCCTCCTTGTGTTTGGTCATTGCTTTGAGAGCCTTATTCTAAGGCTTATCATATTTTCTTTTTTTTTAAAAAAAATGTTTATTCCTGCTAAGTACATTACATTTTAGTGCTTTTAAATTTCAAATGACTCTTAGATCTCTCAAAAAAAACCCAAAATAAAAAAGCAAACAAAAACTATCTTATTTTAATGGCAAGCAAATGAAGACCTACATCTACCCATACAGATCTGCAATGAGATCTCAGTTTCCCCTGTGTCAAGCACTGCTAGTTTAACTGCTTGAGGAAAGATTTTTTTTTAAATAACTCTCACTTTTTCTTAGTATTTAAGTTATTTTAGCATTGTATAAAATGTGGAAAATGTATAAACTTAAATAAACAAAACTATTGTAATTTAGACCATAAATTATATATAGTTTGATTACAATTGCTCATGAAATAATCAAATACTTCTATAATTTTCTGTGAGACAGTAGCTTCTGTGACTTAATCTAAATTTTGTAATTGTTTTTTTAATCACATGGAATAATGTTGGAGTTTGACTTGGTTGCACAGGCTTCTTTGACAAGTGTAAGTGTATGGTTCATGCTCATCTATGTTTTTAGCAGGATGCTAAGCCATAGTACTCTGAGCATCCACAGCACTTCTTCTGGGAAGCACACCCCCACACACACACAGAAACACGTACAAAAGCACACACACACACACAAACACACACACACAAACACACACCATTACTTCTATCATCCATTTGCCCATTAAAAAAAAAATTCACATCAAGATCTCAGGGAACCTTCAGGGAAGGGTGGAATCATTATTATTTTTAACCAGTCCCTTCAAAGTGATCATTCAGAGCATAAAATAGACTTCCAGTCAACCCATTCTGCATCTCTTTCTTCCTGTGTCAATGCTTCCAATTGTAGCATTATTGCTCATGTGTTAATAACAAAGACACAGACCTTGTCTCAGTCATGTGATCTTCCTGCCTTTTTCTTAATCACATTGCTTCTTTCCTAAATTTACCTACATTGCATTTATTTTGTCGTTCTTATCCCTTTTCCTTTTTTTTTATATTTATTGCCTGTGTACATGTATGTATATATGCATATGTGTGCACATGCCATAGCATGTGAGCTTCTTGGAGTCAGGAAACTTGGAGGGGTTGGTTTTCTTCTTTCACCATGTTGGGGTTGAGGATCAAACTCAGGCCATCACACCTATCAGGAACCACAGAAATCACTTTTAACCCCTGAGTCATCTCTCCTGCCTTCTTATATTTCTTTTTGCTAAACTGTCTCCCCCGATCTAGAATTTTGAACCATTATGACAATGAAAATTAAAAAATGCCTTTTTTATGTAAGCTCAAGTTCAGTGCCTGCCTGAGACTGTCATCCTCAAGTTTTCCCCACGGCCAACTGACTTCAGGCTAATGTTTTTCCAAGTCTATCTCATGACCTTATTTTTCAAAGTCCACCCCTGACTTTCTATAGTTTTTCTATAGTTTCTATAGTTTTTCATCTAGCTCCATTTAGAATGTGCGATATAGTATTTTCCACTATATAGGAAATGGATAAAACAGTCAAACCAAGTTACTTCTTGCTCTCCCAAACTTCTTCAAATTTTGCCTTTTTTTCCCCAAAAGTTGCTGAATGTTGTTTTAATTATAATGATAACAATATTCATGACTGAGTACAAACCTCACAGTAATAAAAGGCCATTTGACAGAGTCAAATTTCCAACAACTAGCAGGATAGGAAATATGGAGATGATATCTTGATGAAAGGGCACACTGAGAGAGAGAGAGAGAGCAAGAGACAGAGAGAGAGAGAGAGAGAGAGAGAGAGAGAGAGAGAGAGAGAGAGAGAGAGAGAGAGAACTGTTGACCAATCAGCTTTAATGATGTGGGAGATCAAGATTCATAGGAAACCCCCTGTACAATATCACTAGCTGGTCTTTTCTCAAATGGAAATATTTGTGTGGGAGAGAAAATATTTGTTTTGTTTTTTATTCAGGAACAAAGGGTCTTTGATCTACTGAGAACTCTAGTACTCTTAGAGGGTTTCACTGTCCATGAGAAACAAAATCTGAGTAGAAGACAGAATAACACGAAAGAGAGTATAGTATCCATTTCATTTTTATGGCCTTAAGGAAAAAGTCATCAAGCTAAAGTTGCTTTCATGCTGCACACACACACACACATGTTGACAGCTGACTCTGAAGAATTTACACTGTGGGAAAGCACAGTCATTGTCCACAGCTCTGTACTTCGTCTCTGAAAATGTGTGGATCATTTGAGAATTCAGTTATCAGTCTCTCAGCACTGAATGTGAGAACTGATTTTCTTTTCCAGATTAACAGAAAGGTTCCATCTGACAGGGTGCAGAAACCAGATTTTTGTGAGTGTAGGGATGCAGGCGTGCTCATGACAGGACCAGAAGACCAGGAAACACAGGCTTAGAGAAATCAGATAGCATTTCAGAAAAAAAAAGAAAAAACAAAACATTGGAAGCATAATGTGTGTGCATGAAATGAATAACTTTTGAGGCCTCAGCATAGACTACAAAATCATCTGTTGCCAGATTTAATATATTGCCTTGTTCAGCGGTCTTTAGAGCATTGAGTAATTTGGGTGTATATATCACTTTGTGTTGCACCAACTGCTTTACCTCTTTGGACAAACTAATGAATCAATGTTAGGTGACCTTTAATTTTTGCTCATGCCAAAGAAAAGCAAAAATACCATTATCTAGAAATAGATCTTGAAATATCTTGAGTTTTTAAGTACAACCTCACTACTTTAATACTTTTGCAAAAAAAAAATCACAGTTTTATAATAATGCCAACAACATTTTTAGTTTAGTTTGAACCAAAAGAAATGGAAAGAATCATACATTGACATTAAAATTTTTAAATATATGAAATCTATGTATTTTTTTTACAAATTAGTGTATTATAGCTGTCCTCATGTTTAAGACTAAAGACTAAACTTAATTTGAGTTTCCTAGTGATTAAAATAACTTCTGATTTCAAATATGTACAACATTGATTTGATATGTGCTAAAAGTCATGTTTTCTTTCTGTACTTCATAAATTGTCTCAATATGTTTTAGTTTTAACCTTCAATTCTAATTTCAGCTTCTAATAATTTAGAAAATAAGTTAGTTTTTTCTGTGTGTATTTGTGGCTAGAAAACAAATTTCCGCTGCCTAGTAGGGTATCTAGTTACTGTACTCTTTAGCCATTCATTAGAATAGATGGATGACTAGCCTACATTTTTTATTTGATGAAGAGTGTTTTCCATATCGTTCATGTCCTTGACTAATACTGACTGCTGTATAATTTCAACAAAAATCCATCAGCTTTAAAATGATGTTTCTCCTTGACTTTGACCTTTACGTGTGATGGAAAGGTAATATTGACTATATCCCATAGTTACTATGAAACGAAAAAGGATGCATAACAATGTACAAAGAGCACAGCGATTCTGAGCCATCGCAAGGTTTCTATGCTAGCTAGCGTTGTCCTGCAGCACACTCCTTTGGCCAGGGAACTCTGCGGAGATGTGTAGGGCTCTCTGTCAGTGGTTATACTGGAGAGAGGGTGAAAGGGCAACCTGATCTGGCTTTGATACAATGAAACCACACAGATCCTTGAGAGAGCTCAGCCCGGTGAACACAAACAGACCTAATTACATGCCCAGAGTGTGAGGCTTTCCCATTCATTTCAAGAAGACCTGTTTTCTTTTAGTGGAATTTCCTAAAAGGATCGTGCCTATGGATAAACCGACCCTCTTGTTTTCTTTTCGTTTCTTTTTTTTCCTCCTGTAATTGAAATGGTATGTGAGTCATCACTCCACTTCCTTTCGCAGTCTCACAGTCGTACCAGGATGCTCTGCCCTCATTGGAACCAGCAGAACTTCCTCTGTGGTCATGTACTAGGATATTGCACATTCTCCAAAGATTCAAATTTCTCCACAGGATGCATTTTTAGAAAAATAAAACCAAGAAACATGACTTCAAATAAACTACAAGTGCATAGATTAATATTGGAACCAGACACCCAGTCCTGAATCGCCTGTAAAACACTTTTAATAAACAATTTTAATTCTAACATGGTTGAAGATATAAACCATGTCAGAGGTCCAATGGCATTTTTTAATAAGTAAAATGAATTACCTATTTTATATAATCTCAGAATTCTTCACTATTTCATTTTTCCATTGTTTCAGTGGCTTTAGTAAATGAGTGAATTTTTCTGACCATTGGAGGAAAATTTCTGCAACAACCTTACTTTGTGGTTATAAGAAAAGACGCTGGATCAAGAGGCTGGGATTTCCTTTAGTTAAAATAAAACCAAATGCAACAATAGCAACAAACAAACAAGCAAAACACAAACAAACAAACAAACAAGCCAGAGAACCAATTGAAGGACGCCTTCCAGGGGTGTGTTGTTTAATTCCTTTTCTTGGGCTGGTCCATGAGAGATTTCTTTTCCATGATTCCATGCATGTTGCTGTAATTTTGTTCAGTTCATGTTTAGGCACTCATGTTGTGGAGACTTTACAAGTGTAGTTTCCCTGACATATTTACAAAATGCACTCTCATAGGGAAATCCTAGTCCTCTGACTCTTACAGCCTTTTCATCCCCTCTTCTGTGTTCTCCCTGAGTCTTACTGTGATGTAATAGTGATGTAATACATAGGTCAGTTGGGGCTAAACTAGCCCAGAAATCATATACATACAAGTAACACTATCATTATACTGAATCAGCATATTGGTTTTTATCTTTAGGAATACACACACACACACACACGCACACACACATGCACACACACACACTATATTAAACAAATTAAACCAATAATGAAAGAGAGTTAGAGGCCATGCATTTGTGAGAAATCAGGAAGGATCTGGGTACATGGTTAAGGTTGGTGAGAAAGAGAAAGGTAAAAGTCATGCAATTATAATTTAATTTCAAAATTATTTTTAAAATATTCAAATGGGATAACAGAATTCCTTTAAACATCTGAGGCCTATATGTAGCAAGTACTTAATAGCAAAATTCTTTATTATTTTTTTTTATTATTTATTTATTTTATTTATGAGTACACTGTCGCTGTCTTCAGACACACCAGAATAGGGCATCCAATCTCATTATAGATGGTTGTGAGTTTCCAGTTAAGGATTTCCTTCACGTTTTTCATTGGCAGTGTTGGTGTGACAGTGTGCAGTATTGGGAAAAAATGATGTTTTTTCATACATTTCTTGTTAAACAAGTAAGTAGTCATATATGTGCCTGAATATATCTTCATCATCACACATTTTATTTTCTCATGAATTACCAAAAAAAGAAATATATCTAACAAAGAGTACATATCTCACAATAGTATAATCTATAACATATACTGTGAAATTGTTCTAGCCTTTAAAGATGATAAATTCAACGAAATTACTAAACATGACTTTCTTTTAATGAACCAAAAGTTACCAAATAGCCACATGATCAAATTCCCATCAGCTATATTACATTGGTATAAAAAGTGTCTTACTTCAAAGCAGCTTTATGTGAACAAATCAATAATGACTAACAATGATTTACAATGAAACCTAACACATTATCATAAACATGCTATGAAATTGATTTGTTTTTAACCCTTTATAAAACATATCTAAATAAAACTTTTTAAGATATGCTATTTTAATACTGTGTATGTTAGTTTAAGCAACAACACTGTTCTCGAAATTGATGTATTGTTCAATTTCAGTCACCTATTGACAAGCTAATAAGAATAGAAGCTAAGGTATGTAGTGTTATGTTTACTTAGATTTGAAATTACACTTGGATAAGAAGAGATGAGAGAATGGCTTTGAAAATTCTTTAAAGCCCACTTCCTTTTTTTCTCTCATTTTTTCTCTCATTTCTCTTCCTTTTGATTTATAATCAGTTTGATGAATGCTGCTCCTGTCTGTCCCAATATCCTCTTCCAGTGTTACCGCATTGTGAGCCTTGTTGCCCTCAATAGGGATTTACTGCCGACTGTGTAATCTGGGTTCTCTGTGCAGAGGCATCAAGCAAGAGATTTACCCAGAGAAGTAGATACCATGACAATGCCTGTAACCATGGTGTGATTGGCCTCCCTGACATCGAACTCAAAAGCTTTCCCTCTGTGAAGACAGAAGCCCGTTTGCAAATTAATTAGTTTCTGGCGGCAGCTTGATTGTTGACCCAGAGTTTGTAGAGTGGAAAAACAATCAGATTAGTGTGCTCAGGGTAAAAGACCAGTGCATACTTGCGTGTGGCTTGCTAGGCTATTGAAGCCTTGAATGGAGTGAAACAAATTCCATTCTGAGAAGGCTCCGGGGAGGTTAAGTATGATGAGCCTGGAGATCCCCAACAGCAGGGGCTGGAGAATTAATGGGTTTTAACCAGATAAAGCTGGATGAGGGGAATGGATGCCATTGAATTTTAATGGCATAGGCAGTTTCACAAGAAACAGCCACTTGTTACGTTTGAATCATAAGTGTGAGCAATAAATTTTACAATATTATTGAATATTGTGTGTAGTCTTGATACAAATTATTGCAGAAAAGAGTAGAGGAGCATTCAAACTGGAAGATAATTTATTAGAATTAAGCTTCTCTGATGGTATCTAAATTAAAAAAAAAAAGCCAGAAAATAACCTATTTTTCAAGGCGGGTAAAATATACACTTGCGCTACTTGAACTATTACGTGAAACATTATCTTTAAGTATCTTATAAAAATTAACCGAAGCCATGAGTCAAAAATATTCAGAAGATGTATATTCCACTATTTACTTTTAAAATTTTAGCCTAGATAATTATGCCTAAAAATATTATAGGCATAAAAATATTATAGGCAAGTATTCTAAATAAAATGTTTGATAATAAAATTTTATTTCAACCAAAATGTATTACATTTTTTTATAATTTGCCTAACATTTTAAGCCACATATAATTTCCTGTTTGTGATATGAATTGTAGATATCTCCTTAAAGTTCATGCTATCTGATAGCTATTACAATGTTTTCCCATTCAAAAAATCATCTCCATCTAAATTTAAAAACACCCTAAATCTAGGTTTCCTGTCAGCTCAGTCAGTTATAATTCTAGAGTCTCTCCCATATTAAACCTTATTATAATCAACTCAAATAAAGCTGATGGCACTCAATGTTGCTATTTCCTTTATTAAATTTTTACTTTGACCACTCTCCAGGTAGATTTTAAATGTCCCCATTTTGAGCCCCAAGAACAATTAAAAGCACATTTATACATATCAGAGACTCTATCATCTGGATTCCTTAAATAAGAAAGTCTTTAATGACTCTGCCTCATAAGCTATAAAATGTATCAGTATATATTACAGCCCCACTTAATTCCCTATTTGAATATGGAAAGCATGTCTTCTAGATACATGGTTTTGTTTTTTGTTTTTGTTTTTGTTTTAATGATTTGGCAGTATTTTATGTTGTTTTCTGCGGTTGGGTGAAATAGCCTCTGTGGGTACCTACAGCAGAATGTAGTAACATGGAAATTACAGTTGCAGGTAACATACTGATGCTAACAGACCATACAGCCTCACAGGGGCCCCGGGCAGGCTCAGATACCATTACTTTTCCTAATCTCTCAAACTCTTGTTTTACTTGGTAACTACTTTTGTTACGTGAAGCACTTACTATGTTAGAGAGAAGTAAATATTTTGTATTAAAAATAACCAATAAAATCATATTGTATTAAACAAAATTATTGGATAATGTTTAATGGAACAATAACAAAGGGTAAACTTGAGGAAATGTGTTTTTAATGTTAATTCAGTTTCAGCGTGTTACCACTTTACTACACCCTTACGATCCTAGTCTTAGAATCTTAACATGTAATAATATATTAATTATAATTACCATTGTCTACTATGACAAGACAGTGGCTGCCTATGTAAGTAAATCTAGGAAACCCAACTTTGCTGATTCCACATAATTTAACTTTTAAATTTATTCTCAAAGAGACATCCATAAGCCTTGGAGTGGTGTTAAGGTACTGTGAGTTCCTCAAGATGCTATCTCCTTTGTGCCTTGTCTGAGGTAGGAAGGCAGCTGTCATGAATTATGCTCACTTACCTCTTCCTCTTTAAAACAAACAAAAACAAAGACAAAAAACCAAAAAACAAAACTCCTCAAAAGTTTACCTTCCTCATTTTTCTATTATGAAACTTGTGGATGACTTAAATTATATAAGTCATTTGGCAAAGTGACTGTTGCACAAATAAAAGCAACAAAATTCAGCTGATGTTAGTGGGCTTCAGAATATTTTTGGAAATTTCAGATTCTGCACTAAAAAAATAACCTAAATACATCAAGCCACTTTAAAAGTAAGCTTCTCCCATGAGCTAATACTTAATTAGAAAAAAGCAGTAAAAATGACTTAAACGAATGCACATTCTTTAGGCTGAGTTTGTAAGATTTTTTTAATGATGCCTATGCATTCTGAAGAAAACACATCTACCATAGCTTCCAAGGAAAAGATCTTGAAATTATTTCCCTAATGATATTACTAAGGAATGTTTATATATATTAGGTGTTCTAACAAGAAACATTTCAAGATATAGTGCTTGAGAAACCATTTGATGGAAAAAATTAGACAAGTCTCTTTTTTCCCAAGTTATAAGCAATATACTGTTTATCAAATAAAATTTTCATATCATACATATGTCTTATGTTTGAATTTGCATTTTTGTACCATACATATGTGTTACATTTGAATTTGGATTATGTTATTATTTGATATTATGATCCCTTAAAAAATGCATCCAAAAATGATATTTCTAAGAATGTGAATTATGATTTATTATAGTAATTTACCAAATTAAATGGACACAGTATTCTACATTAGAATCATAGTCTTTATTATTTTGCAGAATGATTTGTTAAATAATAACTATTTTTGGAATTAATGTAGGCTGACAGCATAAGGGATCCATCAAAATTGTGCATCTTCAATATGTGTATAAATTTGTCCACATTCATGTAAAGCCAAATATTCTTTTTTGTTCATTTAATGAGTAATTATAAAGGATTCTAGGGTTTCCACATCAAAGTAAACTATCCCTTTTATATATTCATAAAGTTATAAAAAGAATGTGTACAGAAAATTGATGACAGCGGAATGATTTTTTTTTCTTTTGGGATATACATAGCCTCTTTAGCTTACTGCATAATATTAGAATTACACAGTTCTGTTTCCAGCTTATATGCTATTTTATGGCCCATTCAGAAATCCATGAATTTGTCTTTCATTGGTCCTTAAAGTTAAGCAGTAGCAAGGCTAACTTCACATTGATGTTAAACTTCTATAGAGTTACTGCGACTATACTAAGGGAAGAAAAAAAAAGCTACACTTACCTATGAAAAGACAAACCCAATGTGTATTAGATGCAAGCCTTGTTGGCCAAGTTCTTTAATCCCAGTACTCAGAAAGCAAAAGCATGTGTATCTCTTTGACTCTTTCAGTTAGAAGACAGCTTGATCTATATAGCTAGTTCTAGATTCTGTGTGTGTGTGTGTGTGTGTGTGTGTGTGTGTGTGTTCTGAAGTTAGAAAGCAAAACACACTAATTATCATAAAACTTTATCGACTTTTATATAGATAGAAGAAAAATCTCATTATACTAACAATTCACATTATAGAACATTTTACAAAGTTAAGGTGAGTCAATCAGACAATCAATTACAGTAAGAATTTGATCAATTGCTGTTGTTTTTGCTGTCACCATATCAAAAATTTTAGCTGAGAATTCAATATGCTAACAAAATAATGCTGTCAGGAGAAGTCCAGTGCACAGTCTTCCTATTGTTTTATTACTCTTTATTTTCTTTTTTAAAAAAAAGCAAGAATATGATATCACATCCTTCGCCGTTTATATTATGGTGAGTACAGATAACTTGATCAAGCAGTAGGTGTCTAAAAAACAAAATTATAGTGTAATTGCTCTTCTGATATGGTAATATGATTGCATAATAAGAAGCCTTAAACAGTGAAACTTTGCTACTTATTTTTGTACTAGTACCTGCATTTATTTCTTTCCTTGTTCATATGATATGCTCATGTGCAAAAGGCCATTGGCATCTTGTCTGGGGTGAGGAATGTAACATCAGCAAATAGAAGACACCTTATCAGGCTATTCCAGTTCTCAGACTGTATTCTGTGTAGTACAACTGTCATTCAGTGGTGACACTCAGTGAGCATTGAAGAATAAGCCACATCATGGAGAATTGGCAATTTCGACCACAGTGGTCCTTGTTAGTGATTTTTATCATCTTGGTTTTATATAAAAATATACTGCTGCTCTATTTAATGATCCTGTCTACAAACTACACATTAGTTACCAAATCATTTTTCCTCTTTGAAACATATATTCTGTGTTTAAGATGTTTTTAAGTCCATTTACTAAACAATATTCTGATACTAACAGCAAAAGGAAATTTCTTCTGATAACTCTTTTTTTTTCTGAAGTTAGAATTGAATGACCCCAGGACCACTTCTATGTTATATAAGCACTATAGCACTGAGCTAAAACCCCAGCTCCTTTCTGGGACACCTCTTTAACACAGTAGTCAAAACCAACCAGTCATTATACTTTCAATTACTTGGAATGTTTAACTGGTTTTTTTTAAAGATTTTATTTGTTTTATTTATATGAGTACACTGAAGCTGTCTTCAGACGTACCAGAAGAGGGTGTTGGATCCCATAATAGATGGTTGTGACCCACCATGTGGTTGCTTGGAATTAAACTCAGGATCTCTGGCAGAGCAGCCAGTGCTCTTAACCACTGAACCATCTCTCCAGCCCTTAAATGTTCTTTAGGGTATGGAAGTACTATAGAAAAATAAAATTTCTAAAGGAAATCTCTCTATATTCCATTACAATTTTTAAAAATATTTTTTTAAAAAAAAAGAGGGAAGAGAGAACGGAAGTCAGGCTAAGGAACAATAATGCCGAATGGATCATCTATTTCCTCGTCAGACTTACTTTGTCAGACAACAGTCATAGTCACACCATTAAAATGTTATGTACATCCTCAAAGGTTGAAGTAAATTTCAATGAACTATATGACATAGTCTTCTATCTGAAAATTTAACCTCCCAATTTGTAATGGAATTTAGGTTTCATACACATATAAGGATTTTTTGATAGTGTTAGAGAATAGTGAAACTTTATTGGAATATTTCTTTATTTCCAAGGGTACTAAGATTCTCATTTTATAACTGACCATATGGTTGGCAGTAAAAACAATTCAGATACTATGTAATATGATATCATAGAGGTAAAAGAGCTGCATTATTAATAGGAAGTTAAGAACAGATATTTTGGTGGAGATTAACCTATTAATTTCCATTACTGTTTATCAATTTTTAATGAGTAGCTTCAGTTTTCCGACATGTAGTCTCATCTCTTCCAACTGTATTCCTATTTATCTGTGCATAAGTAAGTTTATCAATCACTAGCATAGGCTATTTTTCTCAAAATTTTTTCCTATTGTTCTTTTCCGTGTCCTTCTAGAATTCCGTGTAATAATATATGATATATCTTTGTCAGGTCGCACTGTGTTACTGTGGCTAATTTCTATTTTCTGCATGCAACGTGTACTCAGTAGAGACTAAGACTATCAGAAGAAACAGTGTTGAATACGAGATATCCATGCTTGCCATGATAACACACAAAGAAAGTGAAGAACTCTAGAAGGACATACCACCCCTGTCAGAGTATAAGCCTATATTTCCAAAATGTCTTTGTACCTTAAAAAAGCATCATCAGCCCTTAAGGTAAAGGAGAGTTAGTTTCTATCTCCCTCCTAATGAAATAATTCCTTTATTTATTTGATTTCCAAGGTTCTTTTTAAAATATATTTGATAGTATATTTTTGATATTTTGTTACATGCTAGTGCTCCATAAGTTATGACAAGACAAAAAGAAGACTGCAAAAAAAGAAACTGTCAGAACACATATGACAGAAAATGAGAATATTCCCTTAATAAAAAATCCCTTAAAATTTGATAATAAAATACAAATAATCACACTGAAAATGAGCAAAGAATACAAACCCAAAGACTGCAAGATGGAATCACAAAGGAGACATGCATCTGAGTGACAGTCATTTAGGAGAGTTAGAAAATCAAACCAAACACATTCGTTTGTATCACATTGACAAAAGCATGAAAGACAGAATCGATCTTTCCGTAAGAGTACTAATGGACTTCCAGGTTTTCAAATGAATGCCAGAAACACAAACTAAAGGTTTCACAATCAAATAGCACAAGGATATGTGGCTTATGCCCAACTACAGATAGTTATTTGTTATAATATACATGTAAGAGAGTTTAACATGTAGAGAAATTGAAAATTCATTTTCATTTGAAGAAAAACTAGAAATCAGCTAGAATCAGTAAAACTGTAGTTAATAGGACTATATATTTTAAAAGATATTATTTTACAGGTAAACAATCCTAATCAGACAAACAAACAAAAACCTAAGGAAAATCATAGGAAAAATTGTAACATGATGAAGAGATTGCTCTGTAGAAGGAAATGATTGGAAATGAAGCCAAATGAAAATGGTGAACATCATTTTATTTTCTTCTCAACAGAAGTTCAACAATTGGCAGCCTGCACTGTTAGAGTAAATTTAGTCCTTTTTGTGCCTGAGCTTTAAAATCAACACATAGAGCAATAATGATTTAATCATAGCCAACCTTTGTAGCTGCTGACAGAGAGAATTTTCTAAGAATATACGTGTTTCATTTAGCTGAACAGTTTTGTTACAATAAAATAAATGTTTATTAGAGGATGAAGGAAAATTAAAAGACTATGTTCTGATTCCATTTCTTATAATTCCACCATCAGAAGAGTCTGAGCATAAATGTTGTCTTTAGAAATATAATAATTGGTAGTTTATATCATTAAATTATTATATAGAAATATTTGTGATTGTTTTTATCATTTCAGAATCAAAAGTACAGTAATATACCAACATTTGAGGACTTGTTATATTAATATTTAAGTTGCATTTGTGTTATTATATTTTTCTTTTGATTTATATATAATTTCTTACCTTTTCTGTTAGTGTTAGTAATATCTTACAAATATCACTTTTCAAAGTAGAAAATTCTATTTTTCATTATTTCCTTTATCCAATTAATGTCAACATTGCATTTCTGTCATAATCCCTATTAAATTTATTCTAATATGAAGTAGTATTAAACACAGTATTGTTAAGGAATAGTAATTATTGATATTTTAATATTTTTCAATGTCTAATGTAGAAGTAGACTGATTAAAAAGTAAACCTCACTTATGTTTAATCTATGTTAAAATCATTAATCATTATTTCTTAGTCATATTAACACATAGTGAGGGAAATGTTTATTTAAAATAAGGTTGAGGTATCAAGTTTAGATTTATCATTAAAGATAAAGTATCTATAGAAACAAATCTCTATTGGAAATCTAAACAGGAAGAGGAAGAGAAATAGAGTGGTTGGGATATGTTCACTGAACAAAGTTTAAGAATAGATTATCAGCCTCAGTGGCAGTTTTACCATTAACGATCATTTTGTTCATACTGTTGCCCTCATGATCATCACATTGCGTGTTTGAAAGTTTTAACAATTCAATGCACTGATATTTTAGAAAATAGATCTGTGCAGAGAGAAAGACTTGAAATGGTATACTACAGAAATCCTCTATAGGATAATGTTTATTGACTTTCAATTGGCTTCTTCTGAGATCCTCTCTCCCCCTAAGCCCTATAGAGTACTTCAAGTCATAAAAATAGTATAACCTGAGCTCGAGAAATGGCTCAGTTTTTAAGAGCACTGACTGCATTTCCAGAGGTCTTGAGTTAAATTTCCAGCAACCACATGGTAGCTCACGATCATCTGTAATGGGACTACATGACCTCTTCTGACGTGTGTGAGGACACCAACAATGTCCTCACATACATACAATAAATAAATCTAAAAAAAATAGTGTAGCCTTTGAGAAGTTAACAATAACCTGCTCTGAGTGGTAAAGATAAAGTAGCTACTGAATCCTACATTTGTTTTCCTCATATTATTACAGTTTTATATTATAAATTATGTTTTATGATTCACTAATATGTAATGTACATAGTTCTGCTATTCTATTCTATTCTATTCTATTCTATTCTATTCTATTCTATTCTATTCTATTCTATTCTATTCTATTCTATTCTATTCTATTCTATTCTATT
>NW_021604705.1:5810792-5838845 GCF_004785775.1 Grammomys surdaster
TTCTATTCTATTCTATTCTATTCTATTCTATTCTATTCTATTCTATTGTTTATGAGTTTTCAAGATAGTGTTTCTCTATGTAACAGAGCTCTGGCTGTCCTGGACTGGATTTATAGACTAGGATGACCTGGAATTCACAGAGATCTGTCTGTCTCTGGCTCCTAAGTACTGGGATTAAAGACTAATGCCACTATGCTTGGCTAGTTCTGCAATTTTCAAAATTAGTACATAGGAAATACATATGAAGCACTATATATATTTTTCAATAAATAATAAAATCTTTAAATTCTTCAAAAATTAAAATAAGAGTCAAAGTTAAAGAATTCTATCATTCAGTGATCCTCAGATGAAGAGCTATCTTATTTGTACATATTTTAAATCACTAAAATATTATCTTTAAAAAACATGGCTCCTAAATGTATTCCCCTTGGACTAATTAGCAATATATGTCTCCCAGGGAATGGGTTCAAGGGAGAGTTTCAGAGATGACTAAATCAGAATGGATATCCTATCCAAGATTCTCCATTAGAAGTTACAATGGTGTAACCATTAGTTTTTACTATTAAGAGATATAAAATATTTGATATCTCATTGTTTAGGCTAGGTTTGCCCATGGTGTGATCTACTTCAATCTCTGCCGTTCTATCACTGGCCTTCTTCTGTCAGTGAGGTTTATCCTCACTGTGTGGGGAATTATAACCAGAAAATAAATGAGTCATTTAAATAAGGGCAGGAGCTGAAATTTCTAGCAATAATCACTCAAGACCCACAGTGCTAAAGCATTCCACCAAGAATTAAAACATCTTCCAACATCTTACAATAGCCTATATCTTCCCCCAAATTGCCCTTAGATTAAGATTCTCTGCTGAGCATTGATGCAGTAGATACTGCAGATAAAATTACCCATGGCCTGAGCCATGGTAATCTATTTTGGTCAAGCTTCAAAAATGGCACGTATAGCTTGGACATGCTAGCCCTTTTTGTCCTGGGAATACTTTTATTCCTGCTAATTGTGTTAAAGCTTTTCTTTAACAACATCAACATGTTAGCAGCCAAAGTACATGGCTTAAACCTGAAAATAGACCCCCCCCCCCAGACAGAGTTATTAAATTAACAGACTGGCAAGCCAAGGATGGGTAAGATTCTGCACAGAGCCTTACCAACCTAAGACAAAAGTGCATTGCTTTTGATAATGCATATTCCATGATGGGGAAGGAAGGCATTCTTTTCAGAACAAACTTAGACTAGCTCAGTCTTGCTAATGAAATAAAAAGGAGGGAGAGACAGAGAGCCTTTGGGGCTGCTAGGCAAGAATTTGACATAGGCCAATGACAAGGAAATGGGCTTCTTGGCAGGAATATGACATAGGCCAAGGACAAGAAAGTAGGCTTCAGGCAGGAATGTGACATTAGGCTAGAACAAAGAAGTAATTTCAGGTAGGAATCTAAATCTTAGGCTAGAACAAAGAAGTAATCTCAGGCGGGAATCTAAATATTAGGCTAGAAGAAAGAAGTAATTTCAAACAGGTATCTAAATTTTAGGCTAGAACAAGGAAGTAGGCTTCAGACATGAAAATGATCTTGGGCTAGGACAGGGAAGTAGGCTCTGATACTTTGGTTATCCTGAGAAGCACTTAGAAGCAGTGATCACAGGAGTGTTCATATAATTGGGTTTAATGCCTTGCTTTTTTCTTTGAATATTTGTGTTGATTTTCTTGCTTGTTCCTTGACTATTTGCATTTATTGTATTGCTAGTTCCTCAACCTAGATCTGACCTTAATACATGCATGTAATTAAAATGGTATAAAAGCATAAATGAGGAGGGGGTATGGGATTGGGGTTCTAGGGAGGGGAAATGGGAAAAAGGGTATGAAATCTATATTGTAAATAAATAAAATATCCAATTAAAAAAAAGATTCTGTCTTCCCTCAGAATTTGTTCAGGAATAATATTTCTTTTAAATAATAGCAAGGGTGATAAAGTAGAAACAGAATTTTTAATCTAGAGAAGATCTTAATGTAAAAACGAGAAGGAAATATAAAGCCAGAAATATAAATATTAGTTTACAGTTTACAACTTTTGTATTATAATATTACATCTCTAATTACATTTGAGTGGCATTATGTTCAATATGTTCACTTAAAAAATGTCATGCCTGAGGTAAGAAACCAAAGATTTCAAAAATTGTATACATACAACTAAAATTGTCTTTCCATTTGTTTTACATTGATAAGATAAAAAAATATAAAATAATATATATTAAATAATAATATATTTTAAATAATTAAGAAGACTAGATAAAAGAGACTAGGAAAGTATAAAAAGGACTTAGTTAGAAACTTGAATTATTGTTTCTGAAGAAAAAATAAGATCTTTCAGATTAACAGGATGTAACATAATTGTTTTCTGCAATATCAAATTACTTCAAAAGCTGTACTATAAGCTGTATGTGTCTCTGTCTTCAATTTCCCTTGCCATATAATTAGACATTTTTGTTAAGAATCAAAAGTATCACTACCTCTTATAAACAAATGCCACAGAAACTGCTAATTATATTGCCGTCAAGCGTGTTTTTCTACTAAGATCCTGCCTTTCTGGTATTTTTTGAGAACATTTTCTGACCAGAAAATGATAGGAGGGCTGAACCTTCTCTGGTGTTGTAATCAGGATAATTATGTTCTAGCTGTAATAACACTCAAGCTATTACAAAGTTGCCAAAGCATTTGTTAAATGCAACTTGACCTAAATCTTTCCTGGTCCCTGAATCATTATTTTATGTTATGAAGCAAACTGCATTCTTCCAGGGATATCTTCTTCATAAGCACAGAGACATGGGCTCCATCATGGAGGAAGCCAAGGTCCCCCGCCAGTGTGGAAACAATGAATCTGGAGACTGACAACTGCCCTGTTAAAAGGGCAGAGAGCACAAGCATAGCTTCTCCATCTGTCATGAGACATCTTTACAATTTCACAGTGAAAAACATTTTATGCAATTACGTAATCAGAAAGATTTTAGCCAGTAATTATTAAGATGATGTGGAAAATAGTCTTTATTTATGAAAGCGTGACTCAAAAAGCCAGTTTTTCCACGTGACTTACTTCCAGGGAAAAGTTATGTTTGGAAATTAAATATATGCCTGTATTTTAGGTGGCTTAAGGTAGCATTTCATGCTTGTGTTGCTTACTTATTTTGCTTGCTCATATTGTGACACGATTACACTACTTCAACCAGTTTGTCATTGACTCATTTAAACAATATAAGATCAAGAAAATTGCATAATACCATTATGGAAGGTGTCAGAGCCCCAACAAAGATGGAAGAGATTTTTAAGTCATTCTTATTATATAGGTCTTTAATACTAAGAATGACAGTATTTGACAAAAAGAAAAACTAAGAATAAATACGAATGAAGAATTTAAGCACAAGTAAGCAATTAATTCTTATATTATAAAAGTGATTCTATAATAAGAAATCTCTTCACTTAAATATTGAAGAAAATATATGGATGCTATGTTTTATTCCAAATTAAAAATAAGGTGAATAACTTATTTTACTGGTGGGTAGAAGCACATGAACTAGGATTAGGTAAGTGTTTTACATGATAATGAACCGAAAGTGAAGGTCTTAATGCATGGAGAGACAATGTTAATCCAAGAGAAATGATTACAATTACTCTAAAAGCTACGTCTGTTTATCCAAGCTGGGTCTCTCAGCCTCTGGGAGGTCTCTATTTTCAGTCTTAGGAGGAAGTGAGGTATGGCAGAAGAAGGTGACAGGAAGTCTTCAAGGATTTTCTTCTCTTTTCAGTGAGATTTAAACCATAGTTGTACTCTGTCTCCTTGGTGTGTGTGTGTGTGTGTGTGTGTGTGTGTGTGTGTCTTAGTTTCTTAACTAGGCATGGAAACTTAAAAAAATTACACTTATTTAATAAATCAGAGTAAGCACATTGTAACACTGTGATAGCTTTTCTTGCAAGGGAAAGAAAGACATGCTTTTATTTTAAATGAGGCAAGTCAAAAAGCGTCCTGTTTCTTGAAATGCTACCAATTTTTCTTTAAGGAATGTTTTAGTATTATCGTTGATTAAGCATGAATTACCTTTTATCATGGGGCTTTCTAAATAAGAAGCTCTATTTTAATGGACATAAAAGTGTAAGAACATGCTTTTCCTCAAGTTCAAGACATTTTTAACATTACTTTATAAAAAAGTATTTACATTGACTCTGGACTCCATTTACTGCACAATTTTCTCTTTAAAAATAATATATCTTATTTACCTCTCAAATCACATATAAGAGCATGATGATTTTTTCCTTCCAAATATTTGTAATCTTATTGAAATTTGAGGGACATACAAAATATGAGTTTAGTCTTTGAACTCTTTAAATAAAATAAAAACCAATGCCCCAAAGGAATTTGAATGTGCCTTCAAACATTGTGAAATAATTTAATTTTTTTCTTCCTAGAAATTACTTACAGCATGAAATTTTATTTTATTTGATCAAATTACTAAACCGCTTAATCTAATCACACACTACTTTATACTCAGTATAGCTCAAAAGCACAGCGTGAATGATGAGAGCATAGCTAAGGACAAACGAGCACATTTATGGCATGAATTTAGTTACTGATATCATACAGTTGAACATATTATAGGTTCCTGCAGGTAAAAAAGCATAAATATGTAGAATTATAGAAATGGCAGTAAATATTATAGTTGATATATCTGGGTTAAATACAAAGTTAACAAAATATCTCTCATCCATATTTGATGAACACAAGCACAGATGTCTGAATGATGATTAATTTACATGTTCAATATTCTTAATTTTGTCTTAAATCTTATACGTCCCTATAAGTTCACTTTTGCTGATGTTTGAAAATAACATATTATTTTTGTCTGAGGATTCATAGAACATTTTCCTGATATTTCAATGTGAGAAATCTATGTAGAAAAATAATAAATAAATTTCACTGTAACATAACTTAGCCCTCTGTATATATTTTTTAACAGATTTGGAGTGTTTTCTGTATCTTCTATCTATGCGTGCTCTAGTCTCCATATACCTATAATCATTTTTTAATGAAATTAATGTATTTTTAAGGCTTCTACATTTTGTGAGATTAAATTTGTCTCTAGTAAGGTATGTGAAATATGCTCTTCAGAGTGGTGATAAGCCGCATGCTCTATGGTAGTTATGTGTTTGATGTTTATAAAGTACCAGATGATATTCTAGTCCTGCCAAAAATGTACCAAGAACAATGGTAAACAGAGAGTGGACATAAATATTTAAAATAGTGTTGAAGTGTTATCAAATTTTAGAGGTAGATTTTATCCTAAATAAAAACATTACAAAAAAGATTGATAGAGTAGAAAATTTATGAAACAAAACTAAAATACAAATGAGAGCTATAAAAAGTTGTTAAGAATTAGTTTTAAATTATAATTGATAGTAAGATAGCAGTCACGACAGAGGAGAGGTTAGCAGGCTTCTGAGGTTGAATACCCAGGGAATTGGGGATTAAGCTACAATAATCCAAAATGCCTGTGAAGAAGGGAAACAGCACGTCACCCCGGACCCAATGATAGTTCAATCATTTTCTCCTTCAGAATTCTTAGTTGTTTCACATCAAAATGATTTTTAATCCTTCAAGTTTTTTAGGTACACATATCATAACTTTGAGTACAGCAGAGGCAATTTTAAAACAAACAGTACAAGACTCTGCTAAGTGTGCTTACTACATAAACTAGTTTTGGACAAGTAATCTTCAATTGATTCTGTGGGCCACACAGATTTAGTTTGGCTAGGAGTCTTGTTATTTAAGGTATAGCTCTACAAGTGAAATTTTGAGTCTCCTAAGTCAATCATGTCAGTATTATCCATGTCAGTATAGATAATAATGCCCACAGTCTTGCTTAGCTTGATTTATTTTATTATTTCCCTTCTTTATGGCTACCCCAGTTTTTTGGAGGGTCAGAGTCTTGGTTGCATTGTTACTTCAGCCTTCCACAACCATTTTCAAGAATACCTTTGTCAACCTCAACGATATTCTTTAAAATCAATTCTGTTGCTTTAAAAATAGTGTAGTTTTCTAATAAAACAGAAGTAAACTGAGATACCAGCAAAAATACACCTTATTTCACACTAGCATTTACTAATTGGACTTTTCTTAGCTCTGGTAGGCTGTTTCAACATTGTAACATGCCCATATTTTCACTTCATAGA
The DNA here is from genome assembly GCF_004785775.1 of Grammomys surdaster. NCBI lineage: Eukaryota > Metazoa > Chordata > Mammalia > Rodentia > Muridae > Grammomys > Grammomys surdaster. Next base: position 5,817,019 of record NW_021604705.1, read on the forward strand.
TGAGATTTCAAGATAGACACAAACACAAGCAACTGTGCTAGTGTGATTACCGCCATGCAGTTATACTACCAGGAACTAAGTGAAGGCAGGCCACTGACACTGTCAGTAGAGTTCAAATGGTATCTTAAAATCAAACCTCTAAAGAACTAAGGAAGATTCAAAGATAAATAGTGAACCTTGTCTGGCAGAAGTGTGTGAAGAAGCACAATGCACAGCACGGTAAAGATTAATGTAGGATAGAAGAACATCAAATACAGAAATGAGAAAAAATGGACTAGAATAATTTTCAGAAAATGTTTTTGGAAAGTAGGAAGAGGCCATTCAAAACATTGTCACAGTTAACCATGGAACAGGACTAAAGAATGGAAACTTTTGGAGTCTGGGATGCTAGGGTTGTAGACTTTAAAAGAAGTGAACCTAGAGTTATTTTGCAGTGCTGAACAGTTGGACAACTTTTGATGGACTCTACATTTTTCAGTCCATGGAAAAGCTTCGTACTCTGCGTATGTTTCCAAATGCTCCATGTCGACATTGTATAATGGTGACTGGAAAGGATGCTTGGAAGAACGTGGGCGTTGATGGAAAGAGCATAGTCTAGAATGTTTTCGAATGGGGATACTTTAAACAGGATGTGTGAGTTAGCAGAAGAGAAATTCCCTACCTCCAAAACAACATCAAGAGAGAAAAAGTTGGAAGTGGAGATTAATGTGATTTGACATGGATGGCTGAAGGCATGACACTCCAGTGTGATGGTTTTGATAACTTCACATGTTTATGCTAATAAGTCCAATATCCCAAAGGCTTTCACTTCCTCTGCTGTAATTTCCCTTCGGATGAGGAATGCTGCAGACATCTGGACTGGTTATGACCATTTAGTTCAAATAGTCCTACTGGGTTATAGTAGAAAGCAGTAAACTTTCCACCAGCTTTTCAAAAACAAGTATCTTAATCCATACAGTACAGCAATTAGCTTTAATGTACAACTTGTAGCACATAGTAGGATAACTGGTGTGGACAGTCGATGAGGCTTGACGTAAGAGGAAGGGGTTGGCCCTGTTCATATACTGTCGGCTACCAGCTTGTACTTTGACATCTTCTGAATCTTTATCTCTTTCAGGGTGAGTGAATGATGTGCATTCCACCCAGGAAGCTACACAATCAGTGCTGCCTGGTGCTTTTGTCTGCATTCTCTCTCATTTACTTTTGGAATCCTCCCTTCTCTCTCCGTGACTAGTCTCAAGCTTTTGCTAGGGTTAAACTATTCTAAGGGCTTCTCACAGCTACTCAGCCAGCTAAGCTGCAAAACTTCTTCCAGGCCTCTTCCTTGGCAGCCAGATGCTTCTCTATTCCACAGCCAAAAATGATATATCTATTCTGCTTATGCTGTTAGCCAGGAATGTGGGATGACCTTAAGCTACATGCCTTGCATTCTCAATGTTCTGGGCCTTGTTCCTGGTCTGCTGGTTCTTTGGGACTTTTGTTTGCCCTTCTGCACAAAGCTAAAGGAAGAAAGCAGTCACTTTTGCCTGCTATTCGGGTTGTTGGCTGCGATCTCTGATGACTTTTCCCTTACCAACTTCCCAGCTAGTTGCTTAGTAAATGTTTTGACTCCAGAGGTTTCTGTACTGGAAACAAAAAAGTTTTACCCATTAAATAATTTACAATGAGTCTACTTTTCTCAGTTGTTCCTAACAGGTTTATAGCTTCCTTATCAACCAGTGTCTGATTCAACTTGCTTTGCTAGCTGTAAAAGTTTATGCTACCATTAACTTTTAAACATTTATACTTTATAGGATATCACTGAGTTTTATAAACAGTGCTATAAATTAATAGCCACTAGCCGTTTTGAAAGCCCGTGGAATGCGTTAGACAGACATAGGTAGAACTGCATTATCCCTTTTTAAAATCTCCAAACATTCCTTGGAGATAGCTATTTTCTGACAGTAAACTTGGGCAGGTTGACATTAGCTCGCATTTTGTACTTGTATGGAGAGCAGGGTTTCCATTCAGACTGGACAGTGGCATGTAGCCTATATTAGCCCTGAACTCATAATCCTCAGCTTCTGAAATGTTGGTCTTTTAAGGCAAACCACCATGCATGGCTGTATTTGATCTCATTTAACGTTAAATATTTAGTGAGTTAAAAACAAAATGACTACTATCTGATTTTGCTTAACTCCTATCACAGAACGGCACATTGTCTTAGGGTCAGTAGGATCTCATTTAAAATTTTAAGAAAAGATGAGTCACATTACACGAGTCAGCCACATTTTCCAGCAGTCATTCCCACATTTTACCTTTCTTAGCTGGACCACCATTGACTGAGAGAACTGTGTGACTAGGATTGTTTGTTGATTGTTGGTTTTTCTGCAGGCATGCTATGTGCCTGCTGCCCTGCTCAGAAACCACTCATGTAGCTTCACTACAACTGTCTGTGTCTGGGTGCAACATTCACTAGGCCTTCGGTACTTGTGTGTGAGTGATGAAAACCACTGCTTCCATCCTTTTATACCAAAGAATTATATTAAAAATTGTATCTTAGAAAATAACCAATAACTCTCTTTAAAACACACAGATACTGTGAATCTCTGATTAAAATTTTATACAATTAATTCATTTTCCAAAAAAAAAAAATTCTATCATTGCCCTAGCTGGTGGAACCTGTGAGTTGAGGGGAAAAGTCCAGCCAAATTCTGGCCCAAATATGGGCGAACTTCATATTCAAATTGATTCTAATGCTGAGAGCAGCAACATGATTCTTTATTTAAATAAGGTAAAGCTTTCAAATGAATCATAAAGGTAACACAGCACGTGGCCTGTGCCAAGTCCTCATTTTCATTAAGTGTGAGATTGCACCTGAAGGACAGCTTAATTTGCAGCTGCTAAAAATATTTCAACAGAGTGGTACTGTTGCAAGTGGCAGGTGGTGCCAAACGTGAGTTTTGCAAGAACTGCCATCTGTGGGCTGAGACACAGGAGAATGTCAAGGGGGTGGTGAAGGAGATAAAGACGAAGAGAAAGCAGTGTTGTGTGGATCCAGGATTTATTGCCATTAATGAGACTAAAGATTCCATGCTTCAAATAACAGCATTGGCCCAAGATTAATAAATAAGATTATTTATTTAGCTTTTACCATGTGCCCACATCATTGCAAAAGGTACCACAGTATCTGTAAAAACAAAGTCCCTTTGCCAGAAGCATGCCTTTTAAGCTACCCAAATGAGAGAATGCTTTCCAATTATGTTTACTTTTCATGGTATTTATATTGAAGCTTTATGCGGGTGAGATCCATGCCCTTTGATCTTGTCTGAATGGATCTTGGCATCTATGTTTGATGTTTAGGATTCAATGCACATTATCATCAACTTCCTGCTCCATATCCCAAGAAATTAGTCCAAAGTGTGGGAGGTGGCTAATTTCCTTGAACCTTATCACCTGGAATTTGGCAAACTTCACAGAGTAAAGAACATTTCAACATGAAAGCAGCTAGTGAAGCTATAGCTTTACATTATTAAGAGTTCTTCTTATTTATGTTTGTTAGTTTACATGCATTTGGTGGAACAGTGAAACAAGAATTCCTATCTGAGAAATGAAAATCAACATTTTCCTTTTAGCTCTAGTAGTTTAAAGGACACAGACTCAAAAAGGAATCCTACCAGGTGGGTGTTTCTGGTTTGTTGGTTTGTTTCATTCTCTTCTACAAGAGAGCACAACAGACTTATAGCTGGACAGACTCATAGCTTTCATTTTGAATGGTAGGAAAAATCCTAGGCTCCTAAGGAAAATTCACAAAGTAGTAAAGCCGGCCCATTGGAAGGATTGTGGTAAATTTTTGCCTTGGAGGATTTGGTGGCAACGCAAGTTTTGGAACTGCTTGCTGATCCTCAGGACAGTGGGAATCTTTGGCGTGTAAAATATGTGTTGTTTTTAGCTCAGAGAACAGAGGGACATGTTTTAGGTTATTTTAATCTTATTGATGAAATCTAATTTTGAAGACAATGACAAACAGATAATTAATTTTACTTCATTAATTATTTAATGCAGAAGGATAAGATCAAAGAAGAAAAGCTGTTCCTAGCTTCAAAGAGCATTCAGACTTTCAGAAAACATTTTGAAAACTCATCATTGTGCAATAACTTTTCAAAGTAGTTTCAGTTTTAAAAAGCATGTCTAATCACTTTTATACCCAGAAACCTAAATGCTTCTGAGTGTATAGTGAGTTTGTGCCATCAAAATAACTTAAGCAAACCATGTCACAAAGAAAGACAACTGTGGTGGCACCTTCTCTTAGGATATGGAAAAGAGGCAGAGGTAGAAATAGCAAGAGCTCAAGATCAACCTTGGTTGTAACCTTTGGGTCATCAAAATGGCTCTACAAATAAAGGTATCTGCCACTAAGGCTGACACTCAAAGCAAGGTCCATGGGACCCTGTTGTGGTTAAATATGAGAAACAAGTCCTACAAGTTGGACCTCTCCTAGCATGGCATGGGTGATTGTTCCTCTACATATACAGACAGGCACGTGAAGTAAACAGATACAAATGTAATTCAGCAAAGAAAGGAAATGCTATTCCTTCTTTTAATTGAGTTTAGTTTATTTATAGACTCACTCATCCATTCACCAAATCATTTGTTTTTTAATTATATATTGTTTTCCAAACAATATTCAGCCACAAAGAAAAAATAAGAACAACTAAAAAGAAAAATAGAGTTTTATGTATTCTAGCTGTGGTATATGTACCAGGTGCCAGAGAATAGGTTTGTATACTGTCATGGTCACTACTCAATTGCTGTGAAAAGACATCATAATTATGGCAACTATTATACAAAAAAACATTTTCCCAGGTTTCCCAGGTTCCAGAGGTTTAGTCCATTGTCATCATAGCAAGAATCATGGCAGCATGCAGGCAGATGCTGGGGCAATAGCTGAGAATTACATCCTCATCTATAGGCACAGAAAGAAACTCTAGGTTTCCACCCCCAGTGATACATTTCCTCCAACAAGAGTATATCTCCTAATCCTTTTAATCCTTTTAAATAGTTCTCCTCCCTGGTGACTAACAATACAGATATATAAACCTCTAGGGGTCATTCTTATTCAAACCACCACATATACTAAGAGGTGCATTAAGGTACAACAATTTCAAAAGGTGAGGCAGAAAGCATAGAAAATACATTAAATGTGTATTCCAGGAGAGAAGAGACAAAGGCATAACTCCTGGACAGAGCTCTGGGGAAAATGCAGAAGCTGAGAGGAAACACTTTTATATGGAGAAACTAACCAGAGGGAGATACCAAATAAGTGCCTATGATGACTATAAGTTCTGTAGAAGAATGCAATGCTAAGAAATGGGCAGGAAAAATGTCTTTTTACGTTAATAACACAGCTGGGAAAGAGACTGGTAAAGTGAGTCTTAGATAGTAAACAGGTTCATTGAAGAAACACTAGACTAAAGAAAGCATGGTCCATTCTGTGGGAAAGAGATGTGGCGCTGAGGCTGCGCTAACATTCATTCTCCTAGTTTCTTTTCTACCTTAGGTACATTGTGACTAATGTAACCGGCAGCTTCTTTTAACACTTGTTTCTTGTGGTAGATCACATAAAGTCAAAATTTCGATCTAGCTCAAGTATATATATACTGACCACCTTTGGCTGTAATTATCAGTGTCTCAGTGTGACATTTGTCTTTGTGTCATCTTTGCTTACCATGACCACTCTGCCATATCTGTGATACCAGGAGTTTGCTCTATGGAATATACACAATCAGTGGATTTGCACATATGCCTGTAATACTGCATAGATGGCTAGGGGAAACATTGTACAGTAGAGCCATTATATTTATGCAGAAAACACTTTTGTATAGTAATGAGAACATGACTGTATCAGCAAAAGTAAGTCTATTGTGCAGTGAAACAGTAGAGAAAAATGTTAGGGATTTAGGAGGCGAGGGGAGTTCTGTGGGAAGTAGAGACTATGTAGGTAAAAGGACTATTTACATAAAGGCACTAGAGATAGCACCAACCAAAAGGAGAAGTGCAAGAGTGAGGCAGCTTTGAAAGGAAAGTGCAGCAGGACCTTCCAGGCCAGATCCAGCAAGTCTGAGATGAAGAACTGAGGGGAACAACGGTTAACCCGAACAGTGGAGTGCATGACTTAGCTGTGGGAAGAAAATAATGTGCGCTCCGCTAACACACGAACTTTAAGAGAATAGATGCCCAAAGGGAGACAAGAAGGTGAGCAGGTTAAGATCCCGGAGTAGTGGAAGGTAAACTAGATCAATTCAGTTAAAGGGCAGAAAGGAGAAATGATCGTCCAGCTTCTGTGCTGTGTCTGCGGCTGCCTCTCCTTGGTCGGCCAACTTTCCTTCTTGCCTTACTGTGCCTTTTCTCTGCTCACTTGCACCCTCTTTCTTATTTTATTCCTTGAAGCAATCAGAGTGGCAATCCTTCCAGGTAGTAACATAGGAATGCTATTGTATTTAAAATGTGTTGTTGTTTCTTCTTCCCACTGCTGGGAGGATTTACTCACCCATGAATAGAACTTCATCTCTTAAATCTTAACTTTGTGTCAACGTCTCTGACCATTTTTCTTTCTCTGTGGACACAATGTTCTCTGTCATTTCGGTCATCTTGTACATGTTTGCCTTCTTTGTGAGACACCCTTTGTTACTCACATCCTAACTTCTGAGAAAAAGAATTAAGAACTATTTCTTTATTGTCTTCCTAATCTCTTAGTTTGGCTCTTTCTTGTTCAACTTAAGAACTAGAATATTTTCCTATTTGATAGTTGGTGTCAGTAGCCATCATGAGAACAGGAAATACTCATCTTAGTAGCCTGTGATCTTCTAGAAACAAAATGAAGAGTAAATACATAGAAATTATTTAGTAAAATTAAAATACAGATGGTAAGAGATGCATGGAAAATTTTATTTGACTATCAAGTTGAAAACACAATGTATTCCTTCTTAAAAAATAAAATGGCAAAATAGTAAAAGATGAATTATAAGAGTAATGCTGTGTGTTCTTAAGCTGATGCTTGGTCATGGGACTTGGTCGTGGGACTTGGTCGTGGGACTTGGTTGTGGGACTTGGTCGTGGGGCGATGTACTATAAATTGTTTTACTTTCTCAAGTTTATTTAGCTAATTGTGGTCTAACAAACACGGATTTTGCTGAAGCTTATATTCAAAATTAATTATTTTCTACAAGAAGTAATCTACCAAAAGGTGTTAGATTAGAAGGTGACATTTGACCAACTTCCTCCTCAGTTTCTCTAGTATGAAAGCAGAGCAACACAATTTTCACATCCCCCTGTATCTGCCTTAGAACACAATTTCCAGGCTTAGTTTAAGACTTCCTTTAGCATTATACCAGTGCTAATCACATACACTTTAACATCATATTTTCATACCTTAAGTTTAAAATAGTTTTAATATAAACAATTTATGATAAACAAGATGTTAGAACCTTATTTTAAATACTTCAAATTAAAGTAAAACCACTTTATGAATTAACCACATGAATTCTGAAAAAACAATAACTTGAGAAAGACCACACAAAAGTTACAAATGACTGAATAGACATCTTTTAGATTCAGAATTGTTCTATATTGTTTATGCACATGAGATTTAAACACATACACGTTTCTCAGAGTTGAACCTCATCAGTTTAGTAGTAACTTTTGGTCTATAACCAGCAAGCTAACTATATCACATTTTTTTTGCTTCCCATTCCTCATGAAGAATGTGTGTGTTAATATATGAAACCATATGATCAAATAAATTTTATTCACTAAAGCAAGTTTATCAATAATCAATCTTAAAATAATTTATTATTTCAAGAGTCTAAAAGACTTCTAGCACTAGGTGATTCTGTGTTTTAATTATTACTGCATTATTCTTCTTCACAGGAAATATTTCATGTGTTCTACAATACTTACAGAGTCTGTCTAAGTAGCCTGAAATGAAGAGGTGTATATCTTTGTGAAGCACACTGTGGAACATATTATAGCAGAACAAGATTTAGAACATTTCACAAGTATAGAACACATGATAATAGTGATTATTTAAGGATTTTAGATCAGGACTGGATGGCATGGATTTTACTTGGATAAAGTTAGTTCCATGGTTTGCACATTTTCTCAGTAGGTATGTATGTAACTATCAGTGTGAAGTTGGATTACTGCAGTAATTTAGATGTCTGCACAATTCTAAAAACCTTTTTCTATGAGTTGAACACAGCAAACTGAATGGTAGCACCTTAAAATGATTACAGAATTTTAGTTTATAGGATATACAGCTATACCAACTCAGTTATTTACAAGAATATTTTTAAGGAGGAACTCTGAAGATTGCTGATATACTTTCTGCTATTATTAGTAGATTCTACGTCGTTTGTCATTTTTCCCTTTCTTTGACTTCTTTACACATAACCCTTGATTTTATCATATTTTCAGTTATGTGGCTTTTGCAGTCCATGCTTAACACTCTGAAAAAATCCTTTTGTTGAAATAAATGTAATTCATGATATAATTCATAATGGACTGGCCTCATGTCAAATGAGCCTGAAAAAAGTGAGCTTGGCAAGGAAATATTACTTTCTTAAAATGTCACAAAGAAATCAGAATGATATAAAAATGAATACTATATAATATTATTATTCGTTAAATTGCAAATTAATAAATATGGTCTTTTTCTCAGATCCTAGATTCATCAGTGCCCATCTCATCCCAGAGAGTGACAATCCTGAAGATGACAAAGTATACTTTTTCTTCCGAGAAAATGCAATAGATGGAGAACATTCTGGAAAAGCCACACATGCTAGGATAGGTCAGATATGCAAGGTGAGGTAAAGGAAAAAAAGCATTTACAATTTCCTTTCTTTTCCAATGATGTAAAAGAGTTTAATGACAGATATGTAAATGTTAAAAATGATTGAAAATTATACTATCATTAATTGCTTCTGAAAAAGTCATAAGGTTAAGCTTATAGAATAAATAGGATAATAATTTATATGCAATCAAATGGCAATTAGAAAATTTCTAATGACACGTTAGAAAATGAAGAATGAGGAACATCTTAGTTACAAGGAAAGATCACTCTTAAATAATAAAAAAATCAAAACTGGAAAAAAATGAAGATTGCATTTATGTGTCTGAAGTTAAGAAATAGCAAATAAAGACATATTGACATTACTGTGTACATTTGCTCTATGGAATGGCTTTCATTATCTTTCAGAATGACTTTGGAGGACACAGAAGTCTTGTGAATAAATGGACAACATTCCTGAAAGCACGCCTGATTTGTTCTGTGCCAGGTCCCAATGGCATTGACACGCATTTTGATGAATTGCGTAAGTGGCTGATGTTTGATGCATGAGCTGTGTATATTCAGCATTTAGCAGAACTATAAACTAATAGATTTTGTTTTCAAACAGAGGATGTATTCCTAATGAATTCTAAAGATCTCAAGAATCCAATTGTCTATGGAGTATTCACAACATCAAGGTAAATGGATTTTTATTATTGTTTTAGGTAAATTGCACACTCTGTAGGTTTTTGTCATATTGGTTTTTGAGTGTTTGTGAATTCCTGCTACGGACATGCACTGATACTGACTTAATTAATTCTTTGCTTTTAAAAATCATCACTGGACTTGGTCTGCTAAGAGGCTCCTGAGGTTAAGCTGCTTGGTAACAAGGCTGAGGAGTTGGCTGCCTAGAACCTACATGGTAGAAGGAGAGAACTGACTCATGCAAATTGTCCTTTGAATTCTATATGGACAGCAGCAAACTATCTGGAGTTTTTGGAAGAAATACACGTGTATTGGCATGGCTGTTAGTAAGCACATGCAATGAGAGATAGCAAAAACATAAAATTAATATTGATCCCAATCAGAAGTATTACAGGTGACTGTGGCCATTTAAAATATTATTGAATCCACTCAGTACTGAAGGTAATTATGGTCATTTAAAGAGAAAGATTAATTGTAGACCCTAAATCTGGTTTATTTATAAATATTACATTATAAATCACACTGACATCATTACTTAATAAATTTAACATTGAAAAAGAAGAAGCCTATAATACAAAATCTGGTTGCATGTCCTTACTCCTGTTTATTAATGGGCTTTGGTGTTAAAACTAGATAACTGCAGTACAGACTATGGGAAGGGAGTGGCAAGTGCCAATCTGCTTCTCTGTTTTCCCACTTCCTAGAGCAACAAACGTTTCTCAAGTTTTCAGTGAATGTGAGAATCACTAAGAATGTGTTAAAGCTTAATTCCTCTATTCTACAAATCATATATGCAAATTTTCTCTATAAAGTATAAATGATCATATTGGTCATCTCAACTGGATCTAAGAATCTGAATTTCTAACCACTTCATAGTTTATTCTCATGCTAGTGTTCAGGGACCAACATGTTCCTTACTATAGTTCAAATGGTGAAATAATTTCTCCTCTCCTTTCAATGAGATAGGTTATTGCTGATGAATGTCTCTAAATTGTGTGCACCAAAACTTAGAGCTACCCGATTCATCAATAGATGATTACATATGCCATATTTAGTCATCTATAAAAAGGGGCTTTTGCAACTAAATTGCTGAAAGGGGTGCATCAATGTGTGAGAGCTTGTTATTTACTCTATCATGAAAATAATAAATGTTGTGCATATTTGTTGCGGTTAGTAGTCAGGCGAGTGCACATGATAAGTGCTTGACAGAGCACAGTAGACATCAGCTTCAGTCATGCATCATTGCCTAATGAGAAGATTTTATAGTTTAAGAAGTCATTGCTCTTATATGGCATGATTTATGTGTGATTTCAATAAGACTTATAGGTGACAATAAGACTTATGAAAGTATGCATGTTATTTTTTTATATAATACAGTATATATGTTGTGTTTTGTAAACAAAATAAAAAGAAAATAGTTTCATCTCAATGGCAAACTTAAAGTTATTTCAATTTCCTGTTTTTGATTTAGGGAATGATAGGAACAACTACCATAATTCTCTACTTTGATCTCTGATCTTAGGCCTGTGCCCAGTGTTGTATAGAAATAATGTTTAACCCCTCACTGATTTCAGATATCCAGCTCTATTACTTAAGCTTGTACCTCATTGGTTGGAGAGGTTAAAATACATGACACATGGCCTACCGTGTGTCATTATAAATTACATTAGAGCATCAGTTTTAGCTTTTAAAATGATTTCTTAAACAGTCTTGTTACTATGCTAATTTTCTTTCTTCAGTTACGATTTTTGAAGGTTAAACAGTTTTTAGTTTTTATTTCTTTATGACATCAAAACCAAATATTCATTCAGAGGTGATCATCGATATATGTCCCTTGCGTGTAACTTTAGAAACACACTCCTACCTTTGACAGGGACCATGGCCCGCACTCCCTCCCTGCCTAGCTCTGAGACTGGCTGCCACTGGTCTCACTCCTGACTTCTCCATTCCTCTTGGCTTAGCTCCACCAATGACCAGCCTTTACTGGGAGCTTAGATCGTTCTCCCACACCCTCCTGGCTTAGATCAGGTTCTTTCACTACCACTCAACCCGGGAAAGCCACCCTGGCTGCTCTCTCTGCCTACCTTTGTTCCACAGATGGAAAACACCATACTGCGTTGTTATTATTTTAAAACTAGCCAGATAGCAAAAGTGCTGGGCACTGAATCTCCTGCCCTAATCTTATCAGCTATCAGTTAGCTCCTTCCTGACAACCTCCTCTGTGCCTGACTGAGGTAGACAGCAAGCCCTAGGTGCCCCAAGGCCTTTACATGACCGATGCTTTCCTCCAAAATACCCCTCTTTCTTTCCTTGTGTCCCTTTTTTCCCTCCTGGGACCCGGGAGTCCCACTTTTACCCTTCACCCAATATTCCGTCTTCTTTATTGACCAAGACAAGAACCAATTAGGGAACCAGATTTTAATATCAGCTCCTCCCCCTACATATGTCTTTCCTGTTCATCTTTAACAGTTTATATTTGATATGAATGTATGTATATTTAGTGAATAGCAAGTATCATTTCACACACTTCGGACAAATTATCATTTATTCCTTTACCCATTGATGTAATACATCTATGAGATCAAACTAATCCCAAACAATATTTGTGATTGCAAAGAAATCATGTTTGACTTGATCATTGAGATCACAATAACTACATGTACGCCACCACACTGCTATTGACTATATGTAAAAACCAGTTTCCACTCTCTTCTAGCAACATCTTTAAGGGATCTGCCGTGTGTATGTACAGCATGAGTGATGTAAGACGGGTGTTCCTTGGTCCATATGCTCACAGAGATGGCCCCAACTATCAGTGGGTGCCTTACCAAGGAAGAGTCCCTTATCCACGGCCAGGAACTGTAAGTAGCCTTGATAATTAACATATGGGATGGATATGTTTTTGACAAAGAAAACAAATAATTATAGCTATAAACATTAACACAATATAGGACAAAGAGTACGTGACTTTAGTAGAACCAAGAGTAGGGTTCTATGAATTTCCCTATAATTCTACATGTAAAGTCATGTTCATTATACATCTCAGTATTTAAATTCTGTGATTGCAATTTGATGTTCCTAATTTTTTAATAAAGCCTGAATAACCAGCCTATACATTTTCTTTTCTGAACAGAAGACTGAGGAAATGGTCTTCATAGAACACTGAATCTAACAGGAAATATTTAGGCTCTCTCTCTCTGAAGGTTGGGATACTGCTTATTCTGATTATATAGTAGGCTTTGCTCAGAGAAAAAGTATTAAGACCAATATCATCATTCCATGTGTTTGGAATGAACTTGCAGCAGTATCATCCCAATGAACCTGTGTCCAAAGAAATGAAGAAACTCATTCATCAAAAGATTATTTTACAAAACATAAAAAGGAACACATTGATATGATAAAAATACAGGGCAGTCAACCTAAGGACCAAGTCAGAAGTAACACTTTTTTCAGGAGGTTGATAACAGAGAAAAGGTTTGTTTCAGATGGCAAGTTACAGCCTACCATTAAGGGAAGTCAAGGCAGGGGCTTGAAGTAGAAACCGTGGGAAAAAGCTTCTCAATGGCTAGCACCCTAGCTTCTGCTAAACTAGTTTACTTATCCCACCCAGGAGCTCCTGACTATAACAGCATCGCCCACAGTAAGCTGAGCCCTCCTCCATCAGTAACCAGTCATGCCTCAAGGCATGCCCATCAACCAGTCTGATCTAGCCAAACCCAATTGACTGTCAGATAACTCTGAGCTAAGTCTAGTTCTAAGATGAAGCTGAGTCTAGAACTCATCTCTTGTGTCTTTTTGAGGCGTAATGGCTGCTCCACCCCATTACTTTATTAAACTCGGCCATTTAGTGAGTCCATTTGACCATCACAACCCTCAGTTATTTTACACTAAGAATCTTTTACTTGAATTTGTAGATGTGATTAAGATTTATATGTAACTTTTATCCCAATATTCAGGAGTCATCATCCCCAGGCACCATGGGCTTGACACTGGTTCTATTGACCTTCTTGGCTAGTGCCTCCACCTTCTCAATTGTTCTCACTAAATTGCTAAGGCGTTTTCTTCTGCCTCATCCTTCTGAATAACTACTTACAATAGGTTATGCCACAGCTTGGTGGCCCTCAAGGTTTTAGTGAACAGATCACCACTATACCTGTGTGTCAGAGATTATGTCCATGCAGCTCCTGGCCCAGGTCTTTTTTTATTTTTATTTTTATTTTTATTTTTATTTTTTGTCAATCTCAACTAGAAGTAACATTTCTAATCAAAATAACATTTATGGACAATAATCTTATACAATAAAAAAGCTTACATTTGAAATGTAACTATTACTTTAATTTCACTTCAGTGTTTTAATAGAATAGATGAACTCAAGTAAAGTATATTTTCATTACTTTATTAGATTTAGGACATTTAGTACTCTCATTTTCTCTGCATTTCTAACATTATTTATGAAAAAATTAAATATTTCAAATTTTACAAAAATTGTTCCTAGCTAATAATGCTCTAAGAAAATCTTCAATAGGATTTGAGAATAATAAATGACTATATGGAATATTTTGGTTATGAGAAAACAAATGAGATTTATAAAAATACAACATATTTATTCCAGCTCTTAGATACAAATTGTCTTCTTTTTCTTAGTAGGCAATTTTTTATTCCTATGGCTAACAGAGCTCCATGTCTTAAATTCTCTGCTGAAGATACCTTTTAAAATGAATATAAATTATATGTGTAAAATCAATAACAGCAATTAAAATGTGGAAATTACTATATCCTGGACTTGGTTCTATGAGATAGGCTATACTAGAGTAGATATGTGAGCCACACATGCATGTGTACACACATACACACACACAGTATAGACATAAACAGCCAATTACTTTTCCCATTTCAATGAGAAAACTCTTAAGCAATGGTGGCAGTATTTAGTCCCATGAACTAGTATTTATTGTTCACTGAAAGTTGTTATGAGAAACTACATCACAGCACTATGCCCCATTGCTTAATGCAGCAGGAGAAGAAGAGAATGTGATGAATTTATTAAAGGTGACAGCTTGGACTCTCATTTCAACAATGTGTAATGATATAGGCAGTATTTAAATAATATGCTATTGTTAAAATGTAAAGAAAATCCTATAAACAGATTATATTTTATATTTTAAAAACAGACAGTAGAGAAAAAAGTTAAAACAAGTTATAGGAAAACTGAAATAATCTGTCACTATAGTTTTTATTCACTTATTTCTACATTTGTGCCTGATGTCTTTACATGATATAAAGGAGAACACATATATTGTTTTATATAATGTATTCTTTATTTTCTGCTTATGGGTGTTTCACTTGCATATGTTTGTACATCACATATGTACAATCCCTGAAAAGTCTAGAGAGGGCATTGGGTACCCTGAAACTAACATTACATATACATGTGAACCATCTTGTGGATACTGGGAGTTGTATTCCAGGCCTTTGGAAGAAGTCACGTCATCTCTCTAGGCCCATAAATAATCTTAAAAGACTTTAAATTTTGTATTATTCTTATAGGTTTTTATGTGGATATTTGATATTTCTATAACAATATTTAAATACATTTCTAATTTATATGAAAGTTGGCCAATATTATTTTTATCATGTCTAATCCATGTACATGTCAGACATATGCATACATACCATATTCTCACTTGAAAACATTATTTAATTACTCATAAATTTGTCAAGTAACTGGCTATAGGTTGACTTCGTATTCTAATCTCGTATGATAAGGATCATCTTACAAAAACATTTTATCTCTAAAGCACTTCCATTAAGTGTTAAGCATTACTGAAGCGTAGGACAACATGCATAAAACTGGGTATGTACTGTGCTCTACAACACTGCTCTACATAATGAATTACAGAAAGGGGATAATAAACCTTGATTTCCTCAAATCTTTTTACTGATTTAGAAGAAGAATATTTCTATCCAGAGTTGGTATACAGTCAGTTCACAACCATGCATTCTTTATATGTTCTTGTTTATCTTAGCCATGCTGACTCCATTTTGATTGGTTAGTTGCTATGCCATATACGGTGATAGACACTAAATAAAACCTTTGGATTATTTTATTTTATTAAAGTCATTAATAACATGTTTTCAGGCTTATGTTATGAGTTAGACAATAAAGAATAATTTATATGCTTTTTAGTTGTGATTAATATTTGGGTGTTATTCTAAACTAAAAACAGTTATATATGACTCAAGACAAGTATTGTTTCTCTAAACATCTTTAGTTGCATTTAATTATAGCATATTTTATTCATTGTGTAACACATGTATTATAGAAATGAAAAACAGTCTGATGCAAATAACATAGACATCAGACATCTGCCGAACACTGAATACCTCAGATATATTTCAGGTTTTTGTGAGAAATGATGATGCAACTAAACACCAATTAACATTGAGAATTAATATTTATTTAGAAATATATTCACCTACTAATTTAAGTATATAAGAGCTGATGATAGCTAATGTAAATTATTCAGTCAATTTCAAATATGAGTAATAAAAAATTATTAACAAGTTTAGACTTAGAACATTGAAGTAGTGTCTTTATAATCTATAATCTTATTAATTAGATTTTCTTTAAAAGATATTCTCCTTTTTCTAATAGTGTCCTAGTAAAACATTTGGTGGATTTGACTCCACAAAGGACCTTCCTGATGATGTCATAACCTTTGCAAGAAGCCATCCAGCCATGTACAACCCAGTGTTTCCTATTAATAATCGCCCAATAATGATCAAAACAGATGTAAATTATCAGTTCACACAAATTGTTGTAGACCGAGTGGATGCAGAAGATGGCCAGTATGATGTTATGTTCATCGGAACAGGTATACTTTTGTATTTCAACTGTATATTTTCTTTCAGAGTACTGTATTTAACTGACTAAGTATACTGAGAACCAAGGCCAAGCTTTACATTCATTGTCAAGGAACAATAATAGTCTACTATTTGAAATATGGTATCATTTTGAAAATACATTTACTTATAATAAATTTTCTTCTTAACAAAATTGTTATCAGAAAGGCTTCATCTAGCAGCTGATAGGAACAGATGCAGCCCTAGTGAAACATTAGATGGAGCTTGGGGAATCCTGCAGAAGAAGGGGAGGAAGGATTCTAGGAACCAAGGGGTCAAGAACACTACAAAAACATAGTCCACAAAATCAACTAAGCAGGTTTCATTGGGGTTCACAGAGACTGAAGTGACAATCAGGGACCCTGACTGTGTCTGAGCTAGTTCTTTTCTGTATACATGTTATGTTCAGAACTCCTTGCAGTGGGAGTAGGTATTGTCTGCTTTAGGACCTTTTTCTTCCTACTGGGTTGCCTCACCCAGCCTTGATATAAGGATATGTATTTAGTCTTACTATAACTTATTATCCCATGTTCCATTGATATCCTTGGAGGCCTACTCTTTTCTGAAGGGAAACAGGAGAGAGGGAAGGAGGGTGGGGACTGGGAAGAAAAGATGGGCTATAACATGAGAGAAGCATAAATTTTTAAAAGGAAGACATGAGACAAAAGTAAAACTAATAATCATTCTACAAAAATACCGGTCTACAATTTTCATAATGTTGCATCCATGAATAAGAAGATAGTTCCAGATTAAATATGACCAGGGAATATCAAATAAATTTAATACCTTGTATTCAATTATCATAATTGAATCATAATTCTTCTGGTTAGAGATACACATATACACACACACATACACACACACAATTTTGCTCAATTCAACGACTGAAATTCCCATGAAATTCAATAAATACCCAAGAATATGTTACTACAAACTTATCAGAATCTTAACATTATCACCAATGAAAACTTTCAATAAAAAAAAGGGTTATCCAAATACCTTGTTCATTCTTTCTGCCAGATAAGTGAAATATGAAAAAAATCTTCATCAGAAAATTTATTCAACATTCATCAGATACCTTTCTTTGCAAATATGATATCTTTTTTCTAATCTCACTTTTAGAAACAAATGTCTGCAGGTATATTTTCAGAGTCAACCTTATTATTACTATGACATGTTATTTTTTTCCCTAAACTCCCTAATGATGGTGCTATTTATGAAAGTACCAGTTAGAAATCTGAAACTTGGTACTTAGAGTCAGATTTCAAGGTAACAAATCCCTAGTCTTCATTAACTTCATTAACTGACATAAATCAACAAGAAACAGAGTACTCCACAGAAACATTTTATGATAACACTTATTTTCCCTTGGTGAGAAACAGAAAGAAAATTACATTGACTACATCACAATAGCAGACAGAAAAATTACTTTAACAAGTCAAAGTTTCGTAACTTAATTGCAAAATACTGATAATATCAGGTTTAATGGTGTCAGGTTCTTAGTGGTATATTAAAGCCTACTTTTACGGATAAGAAAATTTTCCTACAAAATAAAAGTATCTTAATAAGATTCCATAAAAGTCAGTGACTGTGAGTAGCACCTAATGATACAAACATAATAAAGAAATATAAGACAGTGTTTCTTTTCAGTAAGTAGTAGCTTATCATTTAATGTCGAATTATAACTAAATCTTTGCAGAGTAATTGGGTATGTTCAGAAATGTCACACTAGCCTTGTTCTCTATCTCCAGCTTAAACTGGTTCAGAAGTCCCTTATTCACCCTCAAAACAACAAGGTTATTTCCGGGTATTTGAACAAAGAAAACCAATCATGAGCTTTTAATTCCTCTAGGACACAAACTGCCTTTAAAGACTCCATTTTCATGAGGATGTTGAATGTTGTATGATGGAGATGATTGGATGTCAGTAAAGACCAGGGTCATCTGTCAGCGAGAAAATTGATTACAGTAATTTTATCTTTTAACTAAGTTTCACTTCATAGCACATTGATCCTTGTTGAGTAATCTGATTCAATTTGTGTGAAATTGTTTGAAATACTATTCAGTAAAACTTGATCTGGAACACAGATAAGTTGTGTTTGGGTCCAGCAGACCCTGTGGAAGGACTAAGTAGATTAACCTAATTTCCCTTTAATCTTTGGTGTTATGAGTTGACTAAGGTCCTGTAAACAATGAAGGATCCTCTTAAAAGTGGACTATTTTTAAACTCTAAAAGGGATAACTTTGATCACACAGAGTATGTTGTGACAATCCACTGAGGAGAGTTGCCAATAGAATGAATATATTAGCTTATATTTCTGGCATAGCAGTAAGAATTTCTTTGGGAAAAATTAAAGTTTGTTAAAATGAAACAACTGAAGGTGCAAAGAATTGATCAAGTTAAGGAAAATCTAAAATTGCTTAGACTCAACGTCTTAACACAAGAAGATCCTGTTTGCCTTCTTCCAAACAGTGGAATCACACCTGAAACACAGGAAAATGAACATTACATAAATAAAACTTTAAATAAAAAGAATAGATCTCTTCATTAGGTGTTTTTTTTCTCTTGACTATGGAATTTAGATAGTAGCTTAAATCTCTATAACATTTATTCAATGCTTTTTTAATAATTTGCATTCCTGAATTTAAATTTTCTTAAGATTCCTGATAGGCACTGAGGTTCTTGTTGTACCTAGAGATGGACAATGTTATCTATCCTTAACATTTCGTGTCTACAGAACCTTCTGTGGATGTATTCTCATTTCAAAATAAAGCTGGAAATGTCTGTCATGTCACATTGTTAATTATTTTTTTTTTTAGTTTTTACTCTTCTCTACAATGTATAACCCATAAAGAAAATTTAAAAAGATAAAAAATTATCTAACTTAGGCAGTTTTATTGTGTGTATTATATCTTTGAAAATTTGTACATTTAAGGTTAAAATAGTTTTAAATTTGATATAGTTTTAAATTTTGATTTTTTATGCTTCCAAGGCTATCATTATAGTTTATATACTAACAGGATAAAATTAATTTTTAATGTAATAATTTACACATGTATCCATGTGGAAAGGAAATATAAAAAGTGTGGTTGGTAAACTATTGTTTTATTGGGACTGGGGAGATAGCTCAATGTGTGAGAATGCTTGCCTTGCTTGAGTTGGGCACTTGAGTTGAGACCTCTGGAAGACACAGTATGAGAAAATCTCAGCATTTCTATGAGGAGATGGAAGGTGTAGACCAAGAAGCTTGAAGACCAGCTAACCTGGGATAGGGAGCAAGGCATCACAAAGAGACCCAGCTCTAGCAACGTGGAATTCACAGACTAATTTCTTGATGTTTTCCTTTGAGCTTCATATATGTGCTGTGGCAAGCACACACCCACCCCATTCCACAAGTTTAGAAAATAAACAATAACAAAAAGCTTATTTTAAAAAAATCCTTATTTTTACATTAGGAGTCAATTCTGTTCCGATCTACTTAAGTTGTAACCTTCTTCTCTGCTTTCTTTGAAAGATGTTGGAACTGTTCTTAAAGTGGTTTCAGTCCCCAAGGAGACTTGGCATGACTTAGAAGAAGTTCTTCTGGAAGAAATGACAGTCTTCCGGGTGAGTATTGCCTAATTTCAGTCATTTCCCAGGACAACTGCATACTGAAGCTATAGTAGATGGTACTCTTGTAGACCTTTCCAATTAGTTTGTCAAGTAGAAAGCCAGACACTAGTCAAAATAATCCTTGAAAGTATCATTGCAGTTAAATGTAAAGATGGAAAAATTCTTGGCTTGTATCTTGTTTTTTTAAATAATAAAATATATGACTTACATTTTGCATTATTTATATGTTACCTTGAAAAGCAAATGCTTCCCCAATTAATATCTCTTCTCTCACAATTTATAGTATATCTGGAATGATATGTAAGCCCCAGGTGCATTAAGGTATATTCAGTTGAAGGCTAACTGCTGAAAAAGCTCGCCTTTTCTAGTTTTCTCTGAATACTGGCTGGCTGGTTCAACTCATACATTCTGGTTCAAAATTTCTTTTCAAGCTAATTCATCCAGCTTCTATAGGCTTCTAACAACGTCTCTGTTGACCTCATACTAACTTTGGCAATATGTTCTTATCTTCTGGCTCATTAATCTCTGGCTTGTTCTGTCTTCACCTGTGTCCAGCTTTTTCTCTCTATAACCTGTCTCTGTGAAACTATCCCAGTAAAATTGCCTCTCCCTCCTCCAAATCTGGGCAGCTCTCTTAAGTAGCCTCTCTTTCCTATATGTTCTCAAGAGAATTGAGCTTATCCTATCTCTGGCTCATTCTGTCAAGTCTTTCTCTGATTCATCACTCTGTCTACCCCTCAATTAGATGTCACTTTCAAACATGGCAGCTTCCTTTGACAAATTAAGTTTACCTGCATTGTTTAGGATTAATGTTGTATGCTAAAGGCATGAATGTATTCTAGCCAGAGTGATTAAAAGTGTGTAATTCTAGCAGAATCACACAGACCTAGAAGGTCTCTGGATGTCTCCTTATTTCAGGCTGGCCTTGAATTTTCTGTGTAGCTGAGGATGATGTTGAACTTCTTAACCTATCTCCACTACCTAAGTATTAGGATTGCATGCATGTGCCACAGTGCTTGTCTGAAATATCATTAATATTGATTTTTTTTATTGTTTTGACCTATCTAAAATGGAAAATGAACTGACTATACATGTTCTGCCTAGCCTTAATTTAAATATTCAAAACAGTGCAGTTGCAATTTTGACTTTAAAAATAGATTTCTTTGGCCATTTTTAAGTGTTGATTATCGAGTATAGACTGATTCTGTCCAGTCATTTTGCCAAATGAGTTACCTTAAAAGGCAAGCACATTGGAATCTTAACCTATAAATTGAAAACTATAATTATCCAAATGGGCTATCATCCACTATAGAGTCCATTTAGATTAGCAAACAAATTATGGGCAGTGAAAGCTAAATTTTTAAATGGCTGTCTGGTGTTCATTGCTATATCTCTAAACCTAAAGTATAAATTCAGTCAATATTTATTAAATGAAACAGTACTGATGCAAAAGTGAAATATGATAAAGCTTGTAAGTTCCTTTTTCACAGCATCTAGTCTTCAAGTAAGATTGCAGACTATGAGGAAGGTCATTCAAAAATAGCACAGTATAGTCCTGGTGATCTGATTCCATATTCTTCTCTAATAGAAAGGACAAAAACTTACTTTTTAAATAATTACTAACCTATCTTTTGTAAATGATGTCTGGGGCACACTAGCACAGTGTCCTTATAAACACCCAATTATTCACATACAACTTTGTGACCCACAATTCTTTTCACCATTCATATATTCAGGCTTTTATAAATATTCATGTGTTGGATGAGGAAGGAAATACAGAGACAGAAAGATAAAAGACAGA
>NW_021604705.1:5838855-5876424 GCF_004785775.1 Grammomys surdaster
AGAGAGAGAGAGAGAGAGAGAGAGAGAGAGAGAGAGAGAGAGAGAGAAACCGAGGAACAGAGACAGACCAGCAGATAAATGACCACTCTTGGCACAGTCTCTGACTTCATTCTGATAAAAGGTCTTCTGGGTTATACATCTCAGTTTCAAAGACTGATTTTTTTGTTGTCACTTAGTAGAGTTAAATGTTACTACTTAGAATTATTTTAATCATGTTATAAAATTCATAAATAATATTTTTTCTTATCTTTTCACTATTTTCTGTGTTTTATTAGTTAAACAAATCATGAATGCTTTGGTAGTATAATTGTAGATGAATTCCCTTTTTAATGTTCCTGGAATCTGAGGTTTACATTTTACATCTAACTGTATTCCTTGGTATATTATTAAAATTTCCAACTAAAAGTGAGTTTAATTTTAGCTAAAATGGCTGGTAGCAAAAGCGTGGTGTAAGTTAATAGACTAGCAGATATAGTGATTTAATATCTATAATACTTTGTTCTGAATTGCGGATGTCCAAAGAAATAAATTTTAAACATACACCTGCGGTGACTGCTAGGACCCATTTTTATGGCACTTAAAGTATAATGAGAAAAAAATCTTTATCACTCTGTAACAATTATCAATACTTGACATTGTACTGTAGAAGATGAGACTGGTTAGATATTTAAATTGTGTTAGAAGATGGTTGTTGCATTTGGAAATACAACTTTTTCTATAGAAGCAGCTCGCATTTTCCTCCTGATTTCTACTCCGCATATTGCCACAATTATTTCTTTGGCACGCAAGCAGGCAAAACATCTTTGGGCAGAGTTTACAGAAATATTTACTTTCAGCATTCTATTATATCAGCCAAAGTTCATACATATATTGTGGGCTAGCAATTGGAATATTTCACTGTCAAGCTTTGTTTAATTTTGTAGCAGGGGACAGAAAATGAAAAACCGCAACACATTAAAGTGATAGCCACATACAGTGAAAAGCAGGAAAGTATTACGGTCTCTCTGTTTCTATTTGACACTTGCATCATTCCATTTAAAATAAAATACAGTTTTAAAAGATCGCCTGAGCTGTACAACAGTTTGATAGGGTAAATACGCAAGATTCAAGGTCATGATCCTATCTGATACTCTTTTATAGTGTTTGAACACATTTAATGTTAGGCTAATTTACCCATATTACCACCTTCATGAGACCATGTTCTTATGGGTCTCTTTTAGAATGAATAACTCATAAATTTTTGGATTAAAGCCAGTACATACCTCTTGCCACCTTGAGACTGGTTTTAAGAAAACACCCCAGCTAATCACAGAGCATTCCAGTGGTTTTGGTTACAAGATACTTTTATTCTGGTGAAATCAGGTTCCAGTCACTGTATGGAAAGAAAAAAAATGTTCTTTGGCAATAAAATTTTGCAGAGTAAAATTTTTAATAGATAATAAGAGGTGAAGTAAAGTCAGCATTGGTGTTGGACTAAGAAACCCGGCAGACCTGCCAGTACCTACTCAAAATAGCATTGTAGCAGGAATACACAGTCTGAATCTAGCTGTGATTTGACAGCAATCATGTGAATTTCAAAGTGCTTTGTTTAGTATGTGCTTCTGGGTGAGCTGGTTAGTTAATGGACCATCCATTTCTTCTTAGAGTGACGATTACAATCTTGAACTCTTAAAGATACTCTTTGTATAGTAAAATTAAACTAACTGGTAAATGTTGGTTTTCAGAAAATTAATATACATGTAAAAACCTGCTCCAGAATGCTGGACTTCCATATCATTTCTTTGTCTTAAGTTAAGAAGAAATAAAAATCCAGACACATGGTAATTTTTCACCTTCACTGGACAGTATGGGGTCCCCCACCTCATCCTTCCACTGAGCTTTCTTTTGAGTCAGTTAACTGTAACATCCAGTCATGGCGCCATGGGGACAAAAGAGTTTATTTATAGTCCTATTGACTGCAAAGGATTTCAAGGCAGTTACATCAATAATGCTTGCATTTTAAGCCCAATTTATGCAATATTCCATGAACAGCTGAGCAAACAAATGAAAGAGTTTAATTTTCATTCAAATGTAAAACATAATTGATGCTTTCCGAACTCCAGTCTATTAACTTCTGAAGGAGCTTCCTCTACAGTGCTAAGCAGCGAGTAAGCTAAACTGGGATCTCCTGGGATCAGCAGGTTGAAAAGCTTTGCAAGTGCAAAAGATTAATAATGACTAAATTGAAATATCTAGGATATGTATAGTAAATTTAAGTCATAGAAAATTTTGAAAAGATGCTAAGTTTTTAATTTTTTTT
This sequence comes from Grammomys surdaster, assembly GCF_004785775.1. Lineage (NCBI taxonomy): Eukaryota > Metazoa > Chordata > Mammalia > Rodentia > Muridae > Grammomys > Grammomys surdaster. Next base: position 5,841,155 of record NW_021604705.1, read on the forward strand.
TTTTTTGGCTTGAGCACCAGTTAAATTTGCAATTGAAACCAATGTCATAGAAAAGAATGCTTACGAAGCCGCATCTGCCTTAAATGGAACTCATATTTGTCACTAGTTATTTCTCAGAAAATGTACAGCTTATTTAAATGGATGTCATTTTATTGTATTCTACATTAAAATTCAGTTTCAGGCAGTACATATTCTAAACTGTTACTAATTTCTTTATAAATGACAAGTACATTTATATTAATTACGGGATGCCATAATCTTAATCTAGAATGTGACACCATAATATAACCCCATAGAATCCGGTGTGTGCTCAAGTTTGTCTCATGTTTTACAATTTACTTATGAGAAGACCAATTTCTATCTGCTTTATGGATGTTTGAGTTGCATAGTCAATGAATAGGAAATAAAAATTTAATCAATTATATTTTCAAAGAACTTAGACTTCACATTTTCATTGCATTGGAGTGTTAAGTTTCCTATGCCTTGAACTTTGACTGTATAATTTCTTTGATATAAACTTGCATGGTTAGTTATTTCTTTAGTCACACAAGGATTTCTCATATGCAGTGGTTGCCATGGAAATTTCTCCTGACACACTTAATTTCTGTTGTACTTAATGTATACCAATATTGTACAAACCAAAAAACATCTTTTAATGGCAAAATATTTATAATGAAATATAAATTTTCTTTGTGTGACTTGATATTACTAAGTAGTAAATGCACCATTTCTGTGTAGACACAGTGGCATGACATAACGTTCACCACAGTTGTCTTTGTGATTGATAATTCTTTAAGAAGTCGTTATGATATTTGATAATTACTATCACTCATTTAAAGTAGAAAAGGGATATCTAAATTACTCCATTAAGGTAACGCACATCCTCCATCATTCTTTTCTCTTGTACACCAAGCAGGTTGTACGGAAGTTATTAAGAAAATCATGTGCTCAGTTCTGCCATCAGATTTGAAGTAGAACACTTCTGCTCTGCCTGTGAATATGGGGTTGGCAGCAGCACAGAGTGGCCCAGCTCAGTGAAATGAAGACAAAGTAGGAAGAATAGGCAAGGGAAGGCAAAGCCGTCAGATCTGTCAGAGAGGCACAAAGAAGATCGTGAGGAAGGCTAAAAGGAAGCAATCGAAAGGATTTTGAGGCATAATGGAACGAGTTGGTGAATTCTGCTTCTGAAGATTAGAAGGAATATAGAGGAAGGGCTGGATGGAGAGCGCAGAGCAGTGAAGAGAAGTAAAAACATTGAGGGTAGAATGGTCAGAGTCCATCTAAAGGACCAAGGAACATATGTGCTGCCTGTCTTCTTACATACACATAGAAGGGACAATAGAGTATAACAAAGTTAAAGGAATAGGTAAGGAAGGGGTAAAGTGTAAATAATTTACGTTTTCTTGACTCAGTGTAGACCTACTGAGTTGTCTCTAGGCCCATTCAGTGAGTGACAAACACAACTTGTCGAACTGCAGGCAGGATCCCCAAAGATATTTAGCCCTTATCTCATTAGCGTCTTTCACAGATCTTATTTCCACTTATACTATTTGTTGTAGGCAGTGACGTTGTTTCTCTGAGAACTTGTGTGTTAACCAATTAGTCATTAACTTTTCTCATTTACCAAGCACTTCTTTTGTTTACATTTTAGGAACCAACAACTATTTCAGCAATGGAGCTGTCTACTAAACAGGTACTATCATAATATGCTATAGTCAGCCCTGTGTTTTATTAATTTTGGATTTGAACTTGATAGATTATCTTACTATCGAGCATATTTTATAGACTGGTAGGCAAGCGAGTAGTAAAAGACATGAAGTGCAAAGAGGTCTTGTTATTATAACAAGCTAAAAGGATAAAAGTTTATCATCTGTGCCATTGGAATGGGTTTCCCTCATAAATGATAATACTGATCTCTAAATTTAGATTTATAGTATTTCAGTGTCTGATGGTAATTTACTCAATAGCTGTTTTCATATTTTAACAGTGCCTATACACATATTTTAAATTTAGTATTGTTAGATCATTTTAGAATAAAAGATTTTAATTTTATTTAATTTTACATAAGTAGGAAACATCCATCATATAGGTTGATAAAATATTACTTTATATGTTCATAAAAGTAAACAGTTGGTTATTCTGTTTGGAAGATCTTAGCAAGTAGCTCCTATGTCCATTAGTATTGTAGTCATGAGAAAAGTGTTCACTTTGATTGAGCACACGGTCAAGCACGACCAAGTTGTATATTCTACAACTCTAAGAATTCAGAGTAGCTCGTGATTAGTCTTTTCATTTATAACAAATGGATGTTTCACAAAGACATAAAAGAAAAACAACTAATTTCTCAATTCTGAGCTACAGATATGACACAGTCTGGCTTGTAAAAATTATGTTTTCTACATCACTGCCTACTTTTCAATCCATTAAATAAATGATAATTTTGGAAATATATTGGTATACTGAAATGAGGTCTATTAGTAGGAATCATAGTATAGAGATAAGAGTGAACTACAATGTCCCTTACTACTGTAAAAATTTGTCTATAGAGCTGTGAATATAAGAATCAGTTGGATAGAGTAATTTTTGATCTGTTTGCCTGTCTTGCCTTTGACAGTGTTCCACTTCTTGAACAAAACACTAAATTATGGTGCCAACAAAATGTAATGTGTACCCTTTCCACATAGACGTATCAAAATAGATTGATAATCTCCCAGATATTTAAATTCAGAGTGCAGATATTATTGACCTGATACTGCTATCTTACACCTCATTAACATGTATTCACCTGTTCTTCACATCTAAAAATTGTCACATCTTGGCAAGGAAATCCGGGGCTTTCCAGGATGCAAGCTAGACAGGGATAATCTTTCCTGTAATGATTTTAAAAATATTTATTTATATTTATTCTCTGCTAGACTTCAGGGCCAATTCTTACTGAATTACCTCTAAGCCTAATTTAGTAAAACATCTTGTTTGAAAAAGAAATAAGATTTTTTAAATATTTTAAAATATTGCTTATTAATACAACATTCAGCAACAACAACAACAACAAAAATAACCACAATAACAGAAAGAATCCCTGACTTATATATGCCATTGATGGAAGGAAAATGGATTTCATTCATTGGGACACAATTTCACTCACTCTTAGGAATGTTTTTAAAGTGAGACAGTATTTCAAGAGGAACCAACAATGATGAAACTAACCTTGTAGATAATGAAATCACATCCAGCTCATGGCCCATGATGTCACAAGGAGGCTAGGGTAATCTCCTGAGGTGATGTTAAATTGGGCAGAAAAAGCACATCAGGTTACTAGCTAGTCACTGGATTATGCTCAGTGATGCCTGCAAGCCCCTATGCTTCTTGTGGATAGCATGCTGATTTTTAGGTATCATTAGTAATCCTGAAGAATTATGATAAAATCAAAATGACACTGCATTACATTTAATTTAGATCAATTTGTTGGAGTTTAGGTTTCCATGACCATAAGTCATTTGTATGACTATACTTTTTTTTTGGCTTTTTCTCATTTTCCTGCACTTATCTTTTTTCTCTTAAAGGCGTGTCCCTGATGTAGTTACTTTGAGTAATTCTTTTTCTACTCAAGTGTCACATAACTATAAGTCTATAATTATGAGTTTCACATATGCTTCTTAAACATTATTAGACAATCATGAGATCTTTTGATAGAATGGCCAATTTTGTCAGTAACCTTTTCAAGCAGGGTCCCAAAGCCAGGACTAACATTTACACCATCATCCAAATGCTTTGGAAGTGGATGCAGGAGATTCTGGAGCTTAAAACTAGCCTAGCCTATATGACACTATCTCAAAAATATCAAAAGAAAATAGGACCAGGGTCAAGTAATACATTCCTGCTCATTGTTACCAACCATGTGTCTGGTTATTGCTGCAACACTCTCAGGAGTCTCATATTTGCTTAAATATTTTGTACCTGTTTCATTTCTCATCTCATTGAAATTGGTGTTATTCAATAGATTTCTAAGTTTATTATTTTAAAAAGATGAAACACGTTCTCTTACTAAGGAATCAACAGTATTTCCCAAACTACTGGTTGATAGCCTCAAATATATTTTTCTTAGCTTTAAGCACTGGTCTAATATCTATAAAAATACTTCTCTAATAATTTCTTAGGTTTCAGTAAATACTTCAGCCTACATTCAACTTCACACAGTTACACACACATGCACAATATATGTCATATATTCTGTAACAAAATATATATTCATATATATATTATACATATTCTGTAAGTGAAAAAATTGAAAATGCAATATTGAATATATTCATTTCTATTAGACAATTTATCATATCAAAGAGGATCCTGTTGTCCACAGTGAAGTTGTTCAAATACTCAATTTTCATCTAAATCCTATAAAATTCAAATATGCTTTCAAAGTCTTTTTCTGTGGGTTATTATTATATGTCTCAGTATTTATGAAACTCTTAAAACTTTATTAACTTCATTTCATTTTTACTCGTTTTGTATGTGTGAGGCTTACCACAGTGTAGTCATGAGTGTGAAGATTAGAAATCACACTTTATGTCCATCATGTGGCCCGTGGAATTTACATCAGAATATCAGGGTTAGAAACAGGTGTGCTTATCTGATTAACCATATTCTGGTAGAGTATTTATGTAACTTTTACTTAAGGCTCATTATATCATTAAGCAATCCTTTAGTGAAAGAACAGCATGTCTCTCTCTTCCCTGTTGCAATCAGATACTTACAGTTTGTTTCTCATTCACTTAAACCAGTATTATCTGCTAGACCTTGGAAGAAATGATCAAAGACAATATTGATCCATATATATATAATTAATTGTTTAAGAGCCTAAATAAGTTAGTCAGAAGAGTGTTTTCTTAACTCGTCCACAGCAACAGCTGTACATTGGCTCAACTGCTGGAGTGGCACAGCTGCCCCTACACCGCTGTGACATTTATGGCAAAGCCTGCGCAGAATGCTGCCTCGCTCGGGACCCTTACTGTGCCTGGGATGGGTCCTCATGCTCACGCTATTTCCCTACTGCAAAGAGGTAAGGTGAACAGTAAAGGGGAAATATAATGTTTATTGGCAGTCTGATTGATTTATTTTACAGAACAGCCCTTTATAAATAATCATACTGCCTTTTTGTGCAAATAAGATTTGAGGTGGAATTTGAGGTGCACTGATGTCTTCAATATATTAATATTGATTAGCTCATATTCATTGTTTTCTATCTTCATAAAAATACTTTATTTGATGGAAAAAAGTAAGATGTTGGGTTCAACATATGACATTAGATCGAGAAAGGGCAGAAGAGCATAACTACTGTGCAAAGGATCCCTGATGATCCCAATAAAAAGAAACTAGTAAAGGCATTTACAAAGAAGTTTGTCTGCAATGGTACTGCAGTTAAGCATCCAGGATATGGAGCAGCCACTCAGCTACAGTGACTAGCAGAAAACGTGTGCCAGCTCACACTAGACAAGAGGACAATCAACTGAAGGTTCATAGGTGTCAAGTGATTAGCTATTATTCTTAAATATATCTCCTTATTAAGCTCAAGAATTTTTTAATTATTCCTATTATTACTGTATCATCTTGTATTTACAATTTTCATTTGAAACAAAAACTACATAATAAAATCTGATCCTTTTGTGTGTGTATATATGTGTGTATATGTGTACATGCATGTGTGTGCATGTGTGTGCATGTGTGTGTGTGTGCACGCTACTCATGTATTCCAAACATAGTCTTGATCATTTATTTACAGTTATTTGATAGGAAATTTTAAAATAAAAATTATGTTATAATTAGAAAGTTATTGACAGGTACAGAAGAGATGGATATGTAAAGTCTCTATTGAATAAATTCCTGAGTTCAGATTCCCAGAACACAGGGGAAAGCCTGGTGTAGAGTCACTGAGAATAAGGAGTACAGGCACAAAGGGATCTTGAGAGCTCACTGATCAGCTTCTCCAGTAAAATTAGTGAGCTCCAGATTCAGCCAAATTAGTGCACTCTAGATTCAGTGAAATGCTCTGTTTTAAAACGATGATGATGATGATGATGAAAAAGTAGAGAGCAACATAGAAAGACACCCATTCACCCATTCTCAACCTATGGCCTACAGAAAGTACCCACACATACATGTACCTATATGCACAGATTACATTTATGGCATATATAATGTAGACTTGCACGACCAAAACTGTATTGAGAATGACACATATAAACTAGACATAATGGCAGCTTCCTATGCAAACTCAAAGAGGAAGGACTGGGGGGGGAGCTCGAGGAGAAGAAAGAATATGATAAAATGTATTGTATATAAAAAATTTTAAATAAAAAGATAATAAAAACAGAATGGCAGTTTCATCATCTAATATAATATTATTATCATATTCCATAGAACTGTTAGACACATCCTAAAGTTGCAGACAAATTATTTTACTAGTGTTTAATAAAATAAAAGCAGTTTTTAATTTTTTAAAGCACCAACATCATCCTATTCTCTCCTGTTTGCTGATGGCCGCATTTCTTTGTTGATATATACTGTTCAGGAAGAAGTAATGATGAGTGAAAGGACTATATAGAATCTTGGTAAAGCTCCTTCAAGCTTGCCAGCATGCACACTGACCTTTTCAAACCTAGATTAGGTGACCACCATCCCCAACCCACTGGACTTTTGGAGCACTATGAATTTGTTTTAGCACAGTATCTTTCCCAAGCAACTCTGTCTATCAGCCTTTCAGATTAGTGAAGTATGTTCTGTAGTGTTTGTAATATTACAGATATTATAGGAAAACATCTACTGACTACAACGAACATCTCCTTAATTATTTGCATTGATGTTTTAGATACAATTTTTTGGATATTAAATCATCTAGACCTGTGATTGGAGAGATGGTTCTGGGGTTAAGCGCACTTACTGATCTTACAGAGCACCCAGTTCAGTTGCCATGCTCTCACAGATGACGCAGTCATGGATAACTCCAACATCAGAGCATCTAACTCCCTCTTCTTGTCTCAAGGTGTATGAAGAAATGCACAGAGATTCACAAACATATCTGTAGACGAAAGAAAAGGAAAGAAAGAAAGAAAGAAAGAAAGAAAGAAAGAAAGAAAGAAAGAAGGAAGGAAGGAAGGAAGGAAGGAAGGAAGGGAAGAAGGAAGGAGGGAAGGAAGGAATCTTTTAAAATAATTACCTTGAGCATAGCTTATATTATTATATAATTTGAACACATTATCACAGTAATACTAAGTGTAAAACTCCTCCTAAAGACTACATACATAAAACAGTTTTCTTACTCTTTCAAAATTCCATATTTAGCTATTATACTTAGTACTTCGATAATTTGTTGGGATTTTACATTAGAAAAAACTTAGTTTGAAGATACTATAAATTGATTAAAGAAACCATGACTGGTTTAATACATTGAAATATATCATCATTACAGTGATAATTCTAAATTATTTAAGATTAAATTTTTATCCTTTTTAAAATTGTTTAGCTCTAGTTACTCAAACATACATATGTAAATCTTATATGAACTGAAAATAAGGAATCTTCCCTTTATAAGAAGTAATAATGAAGAACATTACGTGATTTGGTGATGAGAGGTTTGAATTTTAATCAAAGAAGGAGAAAAGAAATAAACATGACTCTAATTGAACCTGGTATTTATATATTGAAAGTGGTTCTTACACTCCCATAAATTAAAACTCAAAGAATTTTCATAAGTTCTCTTGTTTTCCTTGTGAATTATGGATTTGACTTAACCTAATTTCATGTGTCTCTGACTAGATATGTCTTTGAAAAAGGATGCATGGAGGCCTTGTAATTTATATGTTCTCTGTGGTGGCATTTTTTGAAGTTTAAGTGACTGAGAAAGGCTTTTCCGAGTGCTTTGGGATTCATGTTTCCCAAGTTCTCTTGTCAGCTCAATTTTCAAGTGTACACATCTGCTCGATAGTCTCACTACTTCTACAAATAGAAATCTATAAATACTTTAGACTTCTAAATTTATGAATACAGTAATGAATCCCATATTTATACTTCTCAATGGTCATTAAGTGATGGTAACTAATTCGTAGCAAGATGATACCTTAAGATTTATTGTTTTAAAAAAAGGAGGAAAAAAGAAAGATAATCGGTCAAGATGTCCACACTTTCTGTGTTACACGGCATTCTCCTCATCTCTCATCTCAGTTTACATTTGTATCTTGCCCATCTCCTCCTCCAAGTGTGTCTAACTGCAGGGGTTCTGCACATACAGTTTGCAGAGCCTGGAAAGGATGCTAACTGGTTTGGTTCATATATTCCGCTTTTCTGTAAAAGAGATGGTCATCTTGGTTTACCTACTCTCCTAGCAAAAGAAGACTTCACACTTAAGTTCAAAACTTGTAGTTTTCCTCCTTTTCTCAAATAAACTGATGTGCAACCCTAACCATATGATAGGGATGTCACGGTTGTATACACCTGGGAACCCAGCAAGCTAGCCATAACTGAAGAATAAGACTGAATCTAAAACAAAGGCCAAAACAAGACCAAACAAAACAAGGCCAAAATAAGATTGAATCTAAAACAAGGGCCAAAGGCTGGAAGTACAGCACTTACAATGGGCTCTGAGGTTCAATCACTAGCACCACAACACATCAAAGAAAATGCAGTAAAGATACTTTTCTATAAAATCGTGAAATAATAAATTAAAAAGCAACAAAAGAAAGAATTTTTAGATTAATACATCAAAGTTAGGCAATAGTGTATTTTTAAAAGATTACACTTAGGTCCCTCTGTATGTAATCTCAGTGTGTTTGCATGAGACTTATAAATCCTTGATGGAATTGTAGGAGTAATGAAGAAGTGTATACACAATGAGGAAAGCCATCTGTCATGTGAATTCTAATGTTCAGCCTTACACCCACATTGATGATCAGAACAATACTTATGTTTATTGAAGAAATGGGTTGTTCTTTCAAAATATTATACCTTATTTTCCTCTGAAACGAACTCTAGTTCTTCTCAGTATTAGATTATTATTGACTGATTCCTGGTAGAAAACAAGGCAGAATGTCTATTCGTGATGGTTAAGACTCCTTCAGTTGCGGCAGCTGGAGTTCAGTAGATTCGTTTCCCAGTTTGGTCACTTTTCAGTGCCCTTATCCAGCCACATGGGCTGCAGATGCATGAGATTCCCTTGTCTATGAGATTCAGTACAGATCTGATTCTTCATTCATATCAGAGATTTAGAATAATGTCTCTCGAATGCAATTCTTTTAGGCGCACAAGACGACAAGATATAAGGAATGGAGACCCACTGACCCATTGCTCAGACTTGCAGCATCATGGTAAGCCTCTCTTTACACCTCCAGTGCTAAAGAGGTAGGAGTCTACATATCATTCCAAGAATAGTTAGGAGGGAATGTGGTCTAAGATGAAGAAGATGCTGATGAACTTACAAAACAGGAATATATATTTTGATCACAGGTATAATACATTCAAAATATTAGATCTTATAAGATAAAGAACTTCAATTTCTTATATGAACAAAACAAGCCAAGTCTATGAACATAGTCTTATATATTAGCAACACAAAGAGATAGAAAACAGAAATTTTCATTAAATATATCAGATAAATTAATCATACATAGTGTTAAAATGAACCAAGGAAGTCATATATCTGTATGTTGATGATGGCAACCCTTTCTGAGTATTTGAATCAAACAATGAAGCCACATTTTTACATTAAAATACTAGCCATATATTTTCTTAAAGTGAGCAAGTGAACCAAGATATTGAAACATTTTAAATGTCAGAGTTGCTTAGTTATGGTGAAATATCATACAACCCCATTTAATATGCATAAAGTTGCTGTGTAAGCTTGTTCTCCCTATTTCAATTTATGAGATAAATAATGAAGCTGTGCTTCCCTCTGCTGGGGAAACTTTTCAATGACAATGGCACTAATAAACAATTAAAAAAAATCATAGTTAACATGCAAAGCATGAACATTGTAACTGAGCACAATTATTCTGTTTTCTCTTCAAGTGCCATTTCCAGTGATCACAAAACACTCTGTATTTTTAATTAATTTTGATTTGATTTATTAGGTGTGCACAATATTCTTATTTTATAAATGTTACAGGGGAACCACCACCATACATAGCACTGAAAATGCACTGCAAAATCTGTTACCTTCTTGAAGGGTAGGTCCCTCTGTGCGTAATCTCAATGTTTTGGCATCAGACTCATAAATCCTCAAGAGAACTGTGGGAGAAACAGGGAGTGTTGGAACAAATGCTTTAAAATCAGTCACTTATAAACATTCTTGACCAATGACTGCTTTGTTGTGGGCTACTCCCCTGACTTTGAAGAAGACAAAGACCATTGAACGGGAGCAAAGGTTTTGCTCTGTGTCTCAAAGGAAAATGCCTGTACTGTGAGTGTACTCTTCCTGCTATATCCACTACTAGTAACAGTCTACTACTCCAAACTACTGTATTTACTCATTTTTCAAGAACTTATTTCAAGTGAAATTATTGTAATATGATTCCATCACTTCATAAATAAAGTACTATTAATTGTTAGTCCATTATATTGAAGAATTTATGGGCTTGTATTTTGAGAGTTAAAAATAAAGCCAGGAAACAAAAGCAGGAGAAAAAATTCAAAGTTATTTCCAATCAGACTATAATCTATATTTCTGTATGGGCTTTGCTATATTGCTGAAATGGATATAACATTGGAAATATAAGAAGCATTCAGTAAACTCAATGTGATTTTAAAAATAATATCATTTTAAAGGAATACCATTATGAATGCTAAAGTATTTCTCAGTCAGTAAGGTGACTCGAGTTTTATTCTCAGCACCTATGTAAACACCTGGAATCAAGGAGTGTCCTTGTAATCTCAACACTTATGAGGCAGAAACAGGCAGATCCCTGAAGCTCATTGGCTAGTTAGACATCCTAACTGCCTAGTCTGAGTTCCCTGTGAGGTATCCTACCTCCACAACTAAGGAAGACAATTCCTGAGAAGTGGCCATACTGGAGATCACCCTCTGGTCTCCATGTACATATTTGTTATTTGTGTACCACACCACTACATGTGTATACCCACAAACACATGATGTGCACACATATCTGTATACACATACAGAGAGAAATATCACAATAAGTTATCATTTAACTAATAAAAATTGATTATGAACTTATCACAAAACTGTTGTAAGAATCACTAACAATTATGCATGCATCATCTTGGTGATGCTTCTATTTGTTTAGCAATCTAGTCCCTTTGTAGGAAAGTTTTTATACTATTTCTGAATAATATCTACCACGGATAGAAATGTCTCATATACAAATGGGAAAATTGATGAAAGACTTTTAAAGTGAGACTGTGCTTAATAAATATTGTTGTTCATTTAATGGTTTTACTTGAGATAATGTTGCCTATTTTGAAGATATGTTTTCATCACATTATGTTGGTTCAAGTCTATGAACACTAGCTATGCAGAATTTTTAGCTATAAAGACAATAAAGTCTTTGTGAATGAATTCTTCTCCAGATAACTCAATTAGAATATATATGTAAGATGAAATAGAATTGTGTTTTAGAATTTAGTGTTAAAAGAACTATTTTTTCATTTTCTTTTTGATTGGTAAGCACTTCTATTTTATGTTTAAGATAGATGGGAGGGAGGGTCCAAACAGCCCACAAAATTCCACTGCAATAAAACACTCCTATCTCAAAGGTCCCTGAGCCTGTTGGCTGCTTTTGTTGCTAATTGAACAAACATAAAGCATACTCACCATAGGTTACAATAAAGTTCAAATGTGTGGAAAGTAAGTTAGGAATCCCCATTTGGCCAGGCTCAGTCCTACCATTAGGGATCCGTGAATTATCTCAGAATAGTAGATGTCAATATTTGAACGTAAATGGGCTCCAATCCAGAGCCCAACCCTGTTTAAATCATGTATGTTGTCTTGCTAATGTCACTTCTCACATTCAATAAAATATATGTGCTCATATGGAAACAAGTAAAGATATGTGATGTTGTTTAACAGAAAGCTCCTAAGCAACATGAAGCCAGAGTATACACTTCAATATGATCACTTCCAGCTGTAATGGTAAACATATTCTGTAACACTCTATATTTTACGTATCCTGAGATTTTAATAAAGTGACTATATATAAAATAACTTGAAATTAAGGTGGAAGAAATTGCACTTCGGATGAAACCTTCAACACATTCTCACTGAATTTCCCCATTGTGCAAAACAGCACTGGGCTGAACTATTCGGGGAGAAACAAAAATCCAGTTCACTTCTCTTGATCTCAGACAGTGTTCTCGTTTACCATAGCCATCCATTCCAAACCTAGTATCAACCCTAATAGCACATAAGTGCTGGAAAATCTTTCTTTCCAATCATAAACCAGGCAGGATGCTAGCATAGAACCCAAGTTGTTTGAAACCCATTCCTTACCTTCAAAAGAGAATATGCGCCTGCTGGAGCTTGTCTAACCTCACATTTAAGAAAATGACTGGACACAAAATTTACATCTCCACTGTCACCATTTTGTCCCTCCTTACAAACCAAAATGAGCCGCAACACAATTTATGATTTATATGTCCAGAAAGCAGAAGGCTAAATTTTTAAAATCATACCATCATCTTATATTTCTGGATCATGGAGGTATTTTATGCTCTATCTTCTAATTTAGTAATATCATTCAATTTCACTTTTTAAGAGTTTTCTTGGCTGTTCTGCACACATGCAGTTCCTTTTTAATGTCTCACAATAAAATATCCACAGAAGTCAATCTTCTAAATTATCTCCACACCTAGCCCATCTCAATTTATGTCTTGATTGGCATCAGAATCATACCCAAATTTCTTAAACTCTCTTTGGCAGTACTGTCTTGCTCTTCAAGAGAGACATAAATTTAGTATTCTGTTGATTATTTTATGGTCTATAATTTACCATCATCCAAATATGAATATGAGCATTTAACCCAAAGAGGAGCCCTGAGATTTGATCTAGGAACTGATGTCATCTTTTTAAGCTTCCAAGTTACATAAATTATGAAATACCACTTGTGAGGGAAATACTGAATACTAAATATACTACTGCATTGTGGATTGCTAAGAAATAAAATGGTCCAAGACTGTCAATTGAGTGCCGGATTCTAGATTCAGTCTCACAGATGAAATCCTGGTGAGAAATAAACTTCTGTGCAGATGAAGGAAACAATGAAAAAAGTGTCTATCTCAGTCATATTCATAGGTGGAAGAAACAGGAGAAAAACCCTCTTTGAGGTTTGCAATATTTTCATTTATTATTTTCATTACAAAAATCTTCATTTCATCTAAGATAATCTATTTGTGCAATTTAATTATTATGAAGAGGTATTCTTAGCTGTCTGCATTTTTCCTTTTATTCTGAAAGTTATAAGAATCAAATATCATTATAATTCAAGATGGTATTTTCATTATTGTTTATGGGAGGTTTCCCCCTCTGTAAATGATTGTTTCCTATCTGCCATCAAATCGCTTGAGGAAAGAAAATGAAAGATTAAATCTTATGTTTCCTGTTCTATTTCTTTAAATCTTTCTTTCTATGGCAATCTTGCTCTGGCATATAGATTATTTTGCTTTCTTTGGTAATGTATTCACTATAAAATCATGAAAATAAAATGTACCAGATGTTGCACACATACTCATAATATTACAGTATATATATACATATTGGTACCCCTCTGTAAGCTTTTATGGTTCATCATGCCCTGAACTAAGAAGCACTATAGTTATATCATATACTGTCAAGTGAATATAGCTGTGGCAACTATAACTATTTCAATGTCATGTAACATTTCATAACACATTGATTTCATCATTATTTCAAAATATTTTTCTAAGAATAAGATACACTAGTATATTGGTGACTAGAAATATGCTTTGTCTAATATAATTATTCCTTACAAAAAATACAGCTAAAATTTCCTAGCCTATCAGTCTGCTTATCGCTCTCACGTGTCTGTACACCAAGAAGCACACTGTAAGAACCAATCTAACCAAATAAATATACCACTACGAGAAATATTGAAACCTGTCTGAATTTCAGAATTCAAAGTGATACATCCAAGCTGATTAATACTGTATAGCACAAAATCACATCTCGACTTGGAGCCTAAAATATAGTGTATAATTTAAGTTGGCTTTATCAAGTAGATATTTTATATGCTTATATTTTCTGTAAGATCTCATTGACACTTTGGTTCTTGTCAGCTCACATTCACTGTTCTTTAGTTATGTTGGTCACATTTCGAGTAGATGGCTTAAATAGAAATGCATATGCTTTTACACACAAGTCCACATGAGAAACTGCCCACTAACATTTACTGAGTCTAGTGTCTATAACTATTACCACAAACATTGAAAAAACATGTCACAGGTATTATAATGATAAACAAGTATGAGTCCTTTCACATGCTATATTATAATTTATATTTTAGATTTTTAATTGCCTCCAAAATGTAGACAATTGATAAATTGCTTGTTAGCCATCTAAATATGCAGATATGGAATATATAGGAAGACAATGGTTATGACTGTTTCTTCATTTTGATTTTTAAATTTATATTATCTCATGAAATATATCCACTCATCCAGGATATGCCTTGTAATTGACTGCTACTTTGATTTTTTCATATACTTGAAATTGTTTTGCTGATAAAATGTATTCTGGACAGTCATCTAGATACCAGTAAGAAAGCTCTAATGATTATTTGTGCCAATAAACACAATGCTATTGTTTTCTGTTTAACCAGATTTGTGGGCTATGTTCGCTTTTTTGTTGCTTGACCATTTCCAGGGAATAAAAATGAAAAATATCACAAAAGCAATGTGGTAAAACAACTAGAATTGACTTGTCTGAATACTGCCTAGTTGCTATATTTCCTAAGGAGCTGAAGGGGCTAGTTAAATTACTTTCTATCTGTGTGGGACTCTTTTGACTTGCGTTTGATTTTTATATTTATTGCCTAGAAAACTCAATTTTTAATAAGGGTCAAAAACATCAACATCTAATACCAGAAATCAAAGGATTGACTCTGTGGCTTCCAGCCTCATCCATCTGTCTCCTATCTGACATTACATGTTCCAAGATTGTTACATTGTTCACATTTCAATCTTGGGAGATGCTTATGGGGTTAAAATGAAGAATGAAATAAATGGGAAGCTGAAATGTGATTCCTTCTGTTTCTGTACTATTGGAAGAGAATCAAATGCTAAATAAGGCCTTAAGCAACATGATATTTCTGGCCAAATGATGGATATCATGACTTTCTGTTGTTACAAAAGGAAGCAATTTATTTAACTCCGTTCTTTCCTCCCATTCTTTCTGCTTTATTAGTCTCATTTCATTTCCATAAATTATCCCACTAAAGGAGGAAATGATTAATTGAAGATTGCTTCCTCAAAAACATTATTTCTTGTCGTTAGCAGCTGCAACATATTGAAACATTGTGTTATCCAAACACACTGGTGATTTTTAAATAATTTTAATATTTAGATGCTTTCAATTATTTTGCTCTAACTATTCAGATGGCTGAACCCAGTAGAACTTATTATTCAGTTTAATAACTATATCCTTAGTATCTATGGTGGTTTACACAACAAAGGCTGTAATGTAAAATACATTTTAAATATGCTTTTTAGTCATTTTTTTGTTTCTGGAAGTATACATTTTCCATGAGCCATGAGCCATTGCTAGCATAGGCTTCCACGAAAAAAGTAAAACTATCTATATAATTTGTTAATACCTTCATCTTCATTTATTTCATAGTATAATATTTTGATGTGGAACATACTTGACTTTACCTGTCTGCTTCTACTGCATCTTGAATAAATTATTTTAGAGTTATTAACATTCCATCTAAACAGCAGTTTAATGAAATAGCCTATCACAGTACGACTATAATTTCTTTTCCCTTTTACATAGATTAGGCTTAAAGTCTGTACCTGTGAGTGTCAAAATCAATTGAGATTTCAGCTTTTAAGTTCAGTGTAATTTATTTAGGTATGTCACTCAGCAAATATCTGATAAGAACATGACTACCTTTCTGCTAAAATTATGGTAGACACAGAAAGTAAGAGAGATGGCCAACTCAACAATTGCAAATAATATAACTACGCTTGCCACAGAGAGTAGAACAGTTCTAGAATGCATGTAAGCTTAGGCGTTTTCTTTAGTCATTTTATACTTTCATGAAAAGAGGAATTCTGTTAACGGCACCTCGTCATCGTTTCAGTATCGGCACTTTTTTTTTCTTTTTATCACTGGTTCTGATCCTCTATATTTAACATTTATGCCCCTTTAGCTAGTGTTAATAATCAAAATATTTGAACACTTAAAAAGCCAATTTCTTTTCTTTTTTCCCTTTTATTGGATATTTTCTTTATTTACATTTCAAATGCTATCCTCTTTCCAGTTCTCCCCTCCAGAAACTCCCTTTGCCATCCTCCCTCCCCCTGCCACTTGAGTCATAACGCAGGATTTTACTTCTGAAAAATTTAAAGTATGCAACAGTCATTACATTAGTATCACTGGTAATCATGTTTAGCTAACTGTTCTGTGTGCAGATGTTCTACTAAATATCTTCTGTTATGCTTTTGCACAATGACAATTAGATATTTTTCTTTGTTATGTGTCTCTCTTAAAACAAATCAGAAGCTGGGCAGTGGTGGTGCACGCCTTTAATTCCAGCACTTGGGAGGCAGAGGCAGGCGGATTTCTGAGTTCAAAGCCAGCCTGGTCTACAGAGTGAGTTCCAGGACAGCCAGGGATACACAGAGAAATCCTGTCTCGAAAAACTAAAAAAAAAAAAAAAAAAAAAAAAAAAAAAATCAGAAAAGTATAAGTAGAAAAGAGACAAATGCCAAGTTCTCTGTAATTTCAAACAAGCCATCTAAAGTGCTCCCTCTCTCAACCCTAAAAGAAGCAGGAAAGTGACTGATATGTGGTAACGTAAATATTTTCAAATTATATGTGTAATGCTAAACACACTAAAGGCAATGAGAGCACATTAAGAACTTTGAATATTCTTTCTCAGTGATAGCTCTGGTATTTTGAAATTAAAATAAAATTGATAATAAAATAACAATGAAAGATCTTTAATTCTATTTATTGACAATTAAAAATTTCACTTTTGAAGGAGTTATTCCTTTGTTATATGTGTCTATATGTGTATGCGACTTAACACATGTATACACACAAAGACCAGAAGAAGAAATACTGAAGGGCACCTTGTCATGGGGCTAGATTTAAACTCAATCCTTATGATTGCATAGCAAGCTCTCGTGATTGCTGAATCCACTCTTCAGCCCCTAATTAACAATTTTATAGTGATTGATTGGTTGATTGATTGATTGATTAATTGATTTGTAATTTTTATGGTCTGAGAAATTTAAAATGTAAAATTGTTGCTTTCTTTCTTTATAAACAGTTTCCATATAAAATTCTATAAGTAAAATATGTCCAGTTGTATTAAATGACTAGTTGTGTGATTATAAAATCATAGCATTTTCTTAACAGATGGTAGAGATATAATTAGACAGTTTTTCTTGGATAACCTAGAAATTGTAGTAGATGTTATAGTATATGCCTATAACCCCAGCATTTGGGGAACTGAGGCAGAAGGACTGTGTGTTTCATGCCAGCCTTGAGCTACACAGCAGGAGAGGATTGTGGGTGACCCCAAAGCAACTGCATCACTCAGTCATGTACTAAGGACAATTTCACCTCATGGAAGATGCATCATGGAGTCACCAACATACAATTTAAGAAAAAAAATTATTTAGAAGTTATAACTTCACATATTCCATAAGTACATGAATCCTTATAATACATTGAAAATAGTTTATAATCATTTTTCTTTTACTAAAGCAAAAATAAGGTAAAGAAAAATGCCAATGAAGAAATACAGGCAAACTTACAGAAAAAAAAAAGGCTTCCATGTAGTGAGAACACATTTACTGAGATGCCATGGGTATATTATTCATTTGTCTGATGATGTTCCCTAAGATAGTGGAGAAGGAAGTAGAATCAGAATTCATTTTTTACTAGGCAGTTGTTATCAAAGAATCTTAGTAATTCCTAAAACAGGAAATAACATTTCCCAAAGGTGGACATACAAAAACCACTGCAGCACAGCATGCTCAACACTCAGAATGTTGTGGCATAAATACAGTAAGCAGCACCAGAATGTGCTGCTATGGGCCCCGTCAGCATCCACTGAGTTCTATATCCGACACAGCTTTGATAAAATAAATTATACATTAACACTGTATGCTATAGGACAGCAGCTCTCAGGTCAGTTCCTGTTTGATCTAGAGCTAAATTTCAGATTATACTTATCCTGAATAAGAAGGACTTTTCTATCTTTCAGAAAATGAACCGTAGTCTTCAGGATTCAGTAAGGCCTTTGACTCAAATGGAGTAACTGTGACCTCAGTATATTCTATGAAAGTGTGCTGCTGTTACAAATTACTAGTGTGTACAAAAATAGATAGTAATCAAAATATCCAGTATGGTGGGAAGATATCAATGGAAATAATATTTTCCTTGTTTATACATTTTTGGGAGATCAAAGATGGACAGAAATGGTGAAGGAAGGATTGGGAGGTTGAAGCAGGTCACTGTGTCTTCATTTTTCCTGTGCTGTCCAACATTTTTTGCATGTAGTTGAGGAAGCAAAATCAAGACAGATAATGGATGTTTTTATTGCTTTCTAATCATGATGTTCAAAATGTTTACACAGTAAGCTGTCAGATATAAAGTGAAATAAATACAAATGTGACAATGTCATTGTATTTGAGTATTGTAGTATAGCCACCTACATGAAAGTTCTGGTCCTAAGTTAGAGGCTGATAATGGTACACAGATCCTACTACAGAGAGTTTAACAGAAACAACTGAACTAGACAGAAATTTAGTCTTCATATTTCTGGCTGATGCAGCAAGATCAATCTAACAGCACAAAATAGAAGAATCTGTAACCAAATAAATGCAGTAGGACATCTGTGTGCTGTTTGTGATTTATGGCTATTAGAAAAGAAAATTTGCCCTCACTGGTTACTAGCTAGAAGATGTTTCTCTTTCTTTTTGTTTGGAGAACAGGGAGAAAAGGTCAACTCAATAGAAAAAGAGTCCTTAAGGTATTTGTGAGAGTGGTTATCAAAGCAAACTAGGTAAAGGCACCAAGCCTATGGACCAAAGTAACCACAGGCTGTTTTCTTGCTAAGGCACTAAGAATTCATGATTCTTTTTCTTAAAGAGAATCATAACATAGTAATAAATTCTCTGTTAAATCATACATCATTTTGTATGAGACTTAACTATAAAAGAGAATAAGATGAGTTGTTTTATAAAGATAAGGAAATATCAGTCATTAAGATGACTTTTTTATTGCTACTTGAGAAAGTATTGTTCCTACTGTAAAAGAGTAACTGAACGTGTTTTCCAGCAGTATCAGGAGTATTTGCTTTAATTGGCAATGAAACAAGTCAGACCATGATTTTAAAAAGTATTTTGATTAGTTCTTTGAGAATTTTATATGTTGTGTTTTGATGCTATTAGATTTTTTTTTTATTTTGTGTGCATGAGCACTTTGTCTGAATGTATATATGTGTATTCTACAAGTGTAATACCCACAGAGGCTATAAGACAGCACCAGATCTCCCAGACCAAACAGTTGTTAGCTGTTATATGGGTGCCAAATCTGGGGCTTTCTGTAAGAATAGCAAGGGCTCTCAACTGCTGAGCCATCTCTCTAGTCATAGATACCCACCTCTAGCAAAGAACTTTTCTATTATTCAAGTCACATTGGTCTTAGCTATGTGTCAGCAAACTCACATCTTACAGTTCAATGGAAAAGTCTTTCATTATTATAGATACCAGCATGAGAGTAAGCCATATTTGTCTCCTTACCTATGTATCCACAAAAGCACATGTCGACTAATGATTTCATCATTATAAATACCAATATGAGAGTATTTGTCCTAGAGGACATGGCTAGAAACAAAAATTTAGTAAGATTTTCTGTCATCATGGTGTCACATATATTGCAATTCAAGAATCTGAGACAGAATGAACAAAATCTTTCCAAGTGTTCAAGGATTTCTTGATCAAGCAAGTTTAACTGTCGAGAAATAATAGAAAATATATTTACTATAAACACTATTGACTTCCATGGCAAACCTCACTCTTTATTCATGGTAGATTGTGAGCCACAGATTGTTCTGGCTCTGCTGCACATAGCAATTCAATGCTCCTCTTACCAAGGGACAGATGTCTTACAATATAGCACAGAGACGGGTAGAGGGGAAAAGGCCTGTCCCAATCATTATAGAAGTTGGTATCTGCATATGCATATACACACAAATGCAAATGTGTGTCTGTGTGTGGACATACAAGATAAAGAATGTGATACAGAATCAATTATTGCTGTTTATTTCTTTGTTATTTTCAGGTATTGATATTTAATAAGGGATAGATATGTCTCAGTATCAGAAGAGTTTTCATCCCCAACTAGGACAATTGACAACCAGGCAATCAGGCTAAGGCATTTAGAATGGTCATGTGGTAGAAGTCACTGCAGCTCAGGGAGAGTTGTCAGTGGGAAGCATAGGCTACACCAGAGACTGGAATAGAAACAGTTTTCAAAAGCTTTAAACCTAGCATAAGCAAATCCTATTGCGTATGACAGACAAAAGTACTAAGTTGATTAAGACAAGAGTAAAGCTGTCAAAGTGAAGCCAAGGGGAAGAGAAAACAGTTTTAAAATTAAGATCCTAGCTGAATTTGAAGGCGAAAGCAGAAATTTTTCATCTGTCTACACTGTCAGCTCTCTGTGCATGTGAAAATATATTTATTATTTTCTAAATTAATTTAATGAGTTCCAGATTGTTCAGGATGTCATAATGGAAACAGGATTACACAAGATAACACAGAGTTTTGTTCTCTCACTAAGTTTTACCTAGCCTCTCTGTGTCATGCTTTTGATCTGAACTGTGTTTCAGTGACCACATTGAAGGAGGTTACATAAAGGGTAAAATAATAGAAACTTAATCAGGAAACAGATTTTTGTATTGCTGCATTTTATTATGTGCTCCTGCAATGGTCCATAGCCCAACTCTGGAAAATAACAAAGGGTATGTCATTTTAAAATAAGAACAATTGAAACCATATTGCATTGTAATTATATGAGTTTCTCCTGAGCCATCCCAAACATTTCACACCAGTTGGACTTCAGGACAAACTTGTGAATTATTTAGGGTTTATTGGTGGGGGTATAAACATCTCCTAAACTCTACCTTCTGCAAAGGGCTAAATAAATATTGGTAGGTAAGTTTAATTTTACAGTTGGAAAACAAATACAAAGCAGCAATCTAACCTCTCAGAAATTGCTCCTTTCTGCATAATTCTAGACTGCTAGAAAAGTAGGTTAAGCAAGGGGTGGGCGGGGGTAAAGGGGCTCCATGCATCTGAGCGTCATAGTACAAAGACTCAAGGTTGTTTGTAGTGAACATGAACAGATCTGTTCATGTTGTGTTACTTGGTTGCAGACGAAACTCTGCATATATAGCCCAAACCAAAATGAATAATCTATTGATGCAAGTATTTGTGGTCTGTAATCCTTGACATATTTACTATCTTTAATCAATTTGAAAAATGACTTTGAAGTAGGCAACAATTTATCATCTGAATTTCAAAATTAATACATTAGAAAATGGAAGTTACTAACATTTTCCCATTTAACTTCTTATCATTGGCTAGATAATCATCATGGGCACAGCCTCGAAGAGAGAATCATCTATGGAGTAGAAAACAGTAGTACATTCTTGGAATGCAGTCCAAAGTCACAGAGAGCCTTGGTATATTGGCAATTTCAGAGGCGAAATGAAGATCGAAAAGAGGAGGTACAGGATATCAGTTGACTGAATTGTTTCTATCTGGTAGACGTATTGTCACTCCAGTGTCATTGACATGGAAGAAGGAAAGTACTGATTGCTCCAACATGCTGCTGAACCAAACAGTAGCTTCTTAGACAAGTACTCAGTGTGGGCTGTGTGTATACAGTCGATATATGCTATGAGAAATAGCATACATTGGTAAGAGCTGTAGCCCAGGAAGCACTTGGAGCACATATTTTAGAGTAATTATTTCTTGCCTTGGTTTAGTTATGAAGCACTTGTGTTACCTACGTTTGTGCAGTAAGAAAAAAACCAAGCCTTCCTTGGTAATTTTAGTGTTTCCTGACTGATTTCTTTGAAACCTTTTGTCTTCCACAAATGAGAATTTGGAAGAAAATAGAGTAGTTGATTTAGAGTGAAGAAGTTGAGTCCCACCATCATGTTTGATATTAACTATTAAAACAACGTCAAGATCTCTTTCCTCAATAGATATATTCCCTTGACAATTGTGACAACTTCTACTAAGAAAATCAGAGAAAATCCAACACTTTGATTACTTATAAGTATGAAATAAAGGTAACCAAATTGTTTCATTCACTTGTCAAAATCATTAAATACAGATAATTTTACAAATACAATGTGAATACGAAAGTAAAAGCAACCCTAGTTAGTTTTTGTTGTTTGGTTTGGTTGTTTGTTGCTGTTTTTGTTGTAATTGTTTTTTGAAATGTTAAGCAATTTTCAACAGTAGGATTATATTATAAAAATATAAACTTGTTTTATGCATTTGATAGGTTATGCTTTCTGAGTTTTCTATTATAAACCCTACTCAAAGAAAACATGAGACTATATATATCGCAGAGTGT
This sequence comes from Grammomys surdaster, assembly GCF_004785775.1. Classification (NCBI taxonomy): domain Eukaryota; kingdom Metazoa; phylum Chordata; class Mammalia; order Rodentia; family Muridae; genus Grammomys; species Grammomys surdaster. Next base: position 5,864,001 of record NW_021604705.1, read on the forward strand.
ACCCTGATATTCTGTCACACGCAAGACCTTATAAACTGATAAATCATTCACTAAACCTAAAATATAAGCTGTTTTCTTCTTTTGGTTCAAATGGTGACATTTTATTTTGTTCTTCAGAAATTATATTATAAATTAATTGTAATACACTGTTTTCTAGCATTGTGTTCATCTATTTCCCATTTCATTCTCTAATATTGACTTCATGTCATATTTATACACTTACTTTCAAATTCAAGTGTACCTTCACTCTTCCCTCCAGTTATGTTGAATATTTTTAATGATTATAAGATATTCTATAAAAACAGCGATATTGTAGAAATTTTTAAATGGATATATAAAACAACTGGCAGACACTATAGCTCTTGTCCAAACATAGACTTTTTTATTTTAACTTAAAAATGTTAATTTCTAAAACCTACCTCGACTGATATCTAAGTTCCTCTAACCAGATGGCAGATCTTGCATTTCTATTAAATCCGCATGCCTTCCTCTGCCTTTTTCTGATAGATCAGAGTGGGTGATCATATCATCAGGACAGAACAAGGGCTCCTGCTTCGTAGCCTGCAGAAGAAGGATTCAGGCAATTACCTGTGTCACGCTGTGGAGCACGGATTCATGCAAACTCTACTTAAGGTGACCCTGGAAGTCATCGACACAGAACATTTGGAAGAACTTCTTCATAAAGATGACGATGGAGATGGCTCTAAGACCAAAGACATGTCGAGCAGCATGACGCCCAGCCAGAAGGTCTGGTACAGAGACTTCATGCAGCTCATCAACCACCCCAACCTGAACACAATGGACGAGTTCTGTGAACAAGTGTGGAAAAGGGACCGAAAGCAACGCCGACAAAGACCGGGGCACTCCCAAGGGAGCAGCAACAAGTGGAAGCACATGCAGGAGAGCAAGAAAGGTAGAAACAGGAGGACCCACGAGTTTGAGAGGGCACCCAGAAGTGTCTGAGCTGCGCCACCTCCCAAAACCTCAAACAAGTACAAACTTGCTTAGATAATAACTGGAAAAAAATGCAATACTCATGAACATTTCATGGCATTATGTGGATGTTTACAATGGTGGGAAGTTCAACCAAGTTCCACCAATTTAAGTCAGTGAGGAACTTTCCCAGCAGGCTTTCTTCAGACTACCAATGCCTGACAGAGATCACAAGTGAGCGTAGATGTTCACGTCCGCTGACTTAGGGTTTCCTCTGAGAGTTCATTTTGCTTTCTTCTTTGCCTGAGAAATAAAAAATGTCATTCGCCATACTGCCATCAAAAGGAGAAAAACTGCATCAGCAAAGCCATTTTATTGAAGCAAGAGTTGAAAATAAACTGCATGGATTTAGTAAGCAGATGAATATTCCAAACCGTGATTGGATTCAAGGATGTTTTGTCTACCAGCACTCGTGTTTGTATGTACTGGAGGAGTGAAATGAGGAGAACGTAACTGAGTGAAATAGTCTGTGGAGATATAAAAACATAAACCATCCATCATCCAGAAGAGTAATGGAGTACACTGATCTACTACTGATGTCTTCTTTCAGCTTTGATCTAAAGATGTATTTTATTAAAGCTATAATTTAAATGTACCATGGCAAATATGCAGTAAAGATTAGCTGTGTTTTAAGCTAGAGTAGGCTTTGTCTTGCACTTACCATGCTATATCGTTTGTTTAATAATTCCAACTGTGTGCTGCTTTGTTCACGTTGTGTTTTCAGTTCTGGAAGAGGCAATATATCACTTCAGATCCATACTCACTATTAACTATTACTTAGTGACACCAAGAATTATGTTCTTCTCCTTTAAAGAAACCAAACAGATAGAAGGTTATCACCCTGACTTGTAAAGGTATTATCTAAGTTAACTCTCACATACATAATGTTTTTAGCCAGCCAAAAAAATTAAGACAGCACAAAAGAGAAGAAAACAGTCATTAGAGGCATCCTAAAGGATCAAGAGCAAAAATAAAAGAGCCGTGTGTCTCACAAAAAGAACATTGTCTTAACAGAGTGTTAATAAAACTTTTTTTACTGTCAATTTGAATATTTGCATGATTTGTGAGGCATAGGACTCTCATGATTCCACATCCCACTAAAGATTCTAGTTTCAGTCATTTAATGATTTCTGAAACAGAGAGAGAGATCAGTGACATTCAGAACACATTCTAACAACAACAAAATGACACATTTCTCAAGCATTTCTTTGTGAATCAGCTAAATTTTAATCCACCCTGTATAATGCAATTATTTGTATGAGGTGTTTTTATCTCAATGAGAGTGAATTTATAAACTATCACCAGATCATGCACTTCACTTAGAAAGTGCAAAATTCTTTGTTTTATGGGTAAAGTGTAAGATAACACAAAATATTTCAGAATGTATACCCTTTAATGGTTGGAGATGATATCCTAAGAATCACTGAGTTCAAATGCTTAATAATTTCGACATTAAAGAACAGTTCATTGGTGCTACATGCTTCACTTCAGGAATTCCTCCTTCAATCCTTCAGCATGCCCAGAATGCAAAGTAAATATCTTCTTGCTAATTAATGAAGTGACGTTCATATTTTAACTCTAATTGTCTCCTAATTCTAATTAACTCAGCATTAACTTCTCACCTCGACTACACCAAATTGTCATTCCCTCTCACTGAAATATTTCACAGATGGAAGCTTGTGTTTCAGTTTTAATGATTATTTAAATAAACAATTTGTTGACATTTCTTTCAAATAAAAGCCTAAAATCATTCTACATCTGATTTTAGGCTCCTTGACTAACATGGTGTTGCTTTTGGAAATACATCCTCAAAGGCAAGCTGAATTGATGAATTATTTCAAGATCATACTCTGAACAGACAAAATGTCAGGATTAAGTCAGAGACAGAGACATGCTCCAAATAAGCCATTCTCTCATTTAGTAAGGTCTTAACTGTCCAAACATTTGATGTTATGTTTCATTCTAAATTTGCAGCTGATACAAGTATATTTGCAATTACATAGCGCTCCCATTTTTTTTCTAGCTCTTAACAATAAAGGACCTAATGGAATGAAGGTTGTATGCTAACTTTATGGATGCCTTTCAAACTCTGAATGCATTTTGTTTAGCACTATGAAATAGCAATAGAAAATGGCTAAGGTTTCAATTAAAAGTGTAACAAACAAACAAACAAATATATTGACATGTCTCAATCAATCACCATGTCTAAGTTTTCAAAGATCTAACTTGCAAATAAATCAATAAATGATTGAATAAATTGTATGACAGTTATAACCTGTCATTGCGTATTGAGAGAGGACAGTTTGCACGAAGAAGAATAAATGTCCCATTTACTAAGTAATTTAGCTGGACTTTGGCATATGCATGTATCATCACAGGTAAGACCTGAGTACGAGATGCCTGTGACCTTAAGCAAATTACCACAGCAGTCTTACAATAATCTCAAGTTGAAAAAGACACATCACCGTGGAGAGAGCAGGCCCCGCTGATAGCAAATGTAAAGTGTAAATGCATGCAGATGCACACTTATTCCTTCTTTTATGTATAATTTAGTGATTTATAATGGTGTATGTTTAATATTTTTGCTACCTACACATTAGACAAAGAGGTGTAAATAATTTTGAAAAGAGTAGAAAGATCATTGTAAAATACAAGTTTCTATAGATGCTCCATTCCAGTTGGTTCACCATCATCCTCGAGTGCAAGATTTCCCATACAAGTGATGCGGTGGCTTATGTACTACTTAAGGGCAGAGAGGCTGTGCACCTCCATGAGCATGCTTTTTGCCAGGTCGTAAATTGTTCCGTATCTGTATTTATCATTGCATTTCAGATGGGAACTAGAGAACTGGAGAGAAAAATGTAATGATACTGCTGCTGTAAATTATTCCTTTTAGCATGTATTAGTTGTGCTAAATATACATTTCTTCAAAATATTTGAATTCAGATGTCTTTACTGTTCCCTGTAACATATGGTATTGAGGAATATAAGCCTCAAAACCTTCAAGAACCAGAGTCAGGGAGCTACATAGTTAGCTACCAGATTTCTTCCTTGTAGTATTCTGTAAACTGTGTTTTATATTTATAGTGATGATATGAATTTTTATGCCCTTTAAATTAAATGTTGTTCTCTTTATATCATACTTGGAAAGAAAACACAGGGATCAAAGTCTTTAGTCAACAGATTATGATGTGGAACATCATAATTCAAGATCAATACAGATTCCAGATGACTGGCATCCAGAGGCCTGCCCTGAAGCTCATGGGCAAGCATTACTTTAACATGGATTTATTAGTGTAATGTTTTCAAGTCTTTCTCTTATGAATTACTATTTTAATTTGATGAAAGTCTGTCAGGGTTTTGGGCTTCAAAGACATATTTGACAAACAAGTCTTAACACTTATAACAACATGATAGACACAAACTGGTCAGATGCTAAAGAATCCAATGCTTTTAATTTTAACTTGGTAGTAATTATTTAAGGTCAATGTTAATGTTCATAGTATATCTTTCCTTAAAGAAGAAAACATTATTTTCAAATGTATGCAAATCCTATTAGTTTTATTTTAAAAACTTTTCTATACTAGTTAATTCAAGAATCATACATTTGTACTGTAATAGATAACGACAAAGCCAAAGTGAAGGAGAGAAGGGTGCTGCAGAAATGGGTTTTCTTATAACTGGTCAATTTCCTGATCAACCTAACCAAAGAAAAACATTATTTCTTCATTTCAAACACCAAAGTGCACAGAAACAGGCTATGGTATAAGTAAAACCAAACCAATACAAGAGGGATGATTTTAAGCTATGATATTGGGCGCCAGATGTGACAGCACCAGCCTACAATTCCAAAAGGTGGACAAGGCAAGAGGATTGTGGGTGGGAAGTCCACCCAAGCTAACTAATGGAACCCTACCTCAAACCAACAAAACAGTCAAAAAGAAAATAATGTATATCTTCTAGCTATTTTGTCACTCAAAACTAGGCTTCAATCCATTCAAGTCTTATGGACAGATCATAATTGTGAACTTGTGAGTGGTTGTGATGCTAAGATGAAGGTCATAAGGAAATGAACTGTGACAGGAGTTATCATCACCATGTGTAATAACCCTTTTCTCTTATAAATAGCCTTGCCCTGCTTACACTTTGCCTGCTACACTTATCACAGTGACGTAGTATACCTGCTATGTACATATTTCCTTTCTATATTGAGATTTACTTGAAGTCAAGACCTTTATTTTGTTTGTGATATGGTCACTTGTAGCTCAGGCTGGCCTTGAACTCACTCTACAGCCAAAAGGATGATTTTGAGTCTAATCATCCTGACCTACCTCCTGAGTGCTCAAACATGCACCACCCTTCTCCAACAGGGTTGTTGTCCAGTTGGTTTTCTTGCTGGTGCCTTGTACGATGCCAAGTAAAGCTAGAGTTCGGCAAATCATTGCTGAATAAAACACGTTGTAATGTGCTAAGTGCCAAACTAAAGGTCCCAGTGTAAATGCTGTCACTCACAAGGAAGGGAGGAACTAAGGTTTGAGGAGAGTCCTAGAGAGTTTCAAAGAAGTGACATGACTTGAACTATCAGTTGGATTTTCCTATGAAGAAAAGCACCTCTAGGTAGAAGAAATACAACTAAGAAGGGAACAATGAAAATTTCTATTTTCTTGCCAGAAGATAAGTATTCCAAATGAATGGAGCTCAAGTGTTCATTCAACAAAACAAACAAACAAACAAACAAAATATCACACCTTTAAGTCAAAAGTTTCTAAGTTTGAATTATTGTCCTCTGGATTTCAGCCTCATTGTTATCCCTGGCATATATAACTCTATGTCCGGTATGTTCTGCTCTGGGTTTCAGCCTCGTTGCTATCCCTGGTGTATATAACTCTATGTCCGGTATGTTTTGCTCTGGGTTTCAGGCACGTTGCTATCCCTGGTGTATATAACTCTATGTCCAGTATGTTTTGTTACTTCCTCTACACATCCCTTAGCTTCCTCCATTTTTTTTTCCCTTTCCTTTTGACAAGAGTTTTTTTCTTCACATAATATATCTCCAATTACAGTTTCCTCTTCATCTCTTCCTCCAAGTTTCTCCCCACACCCTTTCTCCTATAGGGATCCACTCCCTTTCTGTCTTTCATTAGAAAACAAACAAGCTTCTAAGGAATAATAAGAAAATTAAATTAAATAAGATAAAACAATCTAATGAGTGGGTCACTGTTTCTTCTGCCTTCTTTTTGGATATTTTCCTTCTGTTTATTTCATCTAACTCCAATGTCTTAATTTCCTTAATATTGACCTCATTTCTCTCTTCTCAGTGGAGGCTGTACTGATGGACAATGACACTATAGCCATTCAAAGTATTTTCTGCCAGAATATTTTCTGTAGTTTTATTTAAATTGATGTTATTTATTTACATCCCAAATTCAACAGCCCTCCTGGTCCTCCCTCATAGGATTCCTCTCGGCACTCTCCCACCTTCATCTCTGCGAGAGTGTCCCCTCCTGTATCTCCCCATCCTGGTGCATCAAGTATCTGCAGGACTAGGCACATCCTCCCCACTGAGGCCAGACAAGGGAGCCCTCTGCTTCATATGTGCCTGAGTCTCAGATGAGCCAGTGTGTGCTCTTTGGTTGGTAGCTCAGTCTTTGGGAGCTCTCAAGGGTTCAGGTTAGTTGAAACTTTTGGTCTTCCTGTGGGGTTATTGTTGCCTTCCAGACCTTTAATCCTTCCCCTAACTCTTCCATAGGGGTCCCCAACCTCTATCCAATGTTTGGTGGTGAGTATATGCATCTAGCTCGGTCTGCTGCTGGTTAGAGCTGCTCAGAGGACAGCCATGCTAGGCTGCTGTCTGCAAGCACACAGCATCACTAATAGTGTCAGAGATTGATGCCTGCTCGTGAGATGAGTTCCAAGTTGAGGGATCCCAGTCACTGCTTGGCCTTTCCTTCAGTCTCTGCTCCATCTTAGTCCCTGCATTTCTTTTAGCCAGAAACAATTTGGGGTCAAAAGTTTTGTAGGTGGATTGGTCACCATGTGTCAGCTAGAATTTTGAGTTCCACAGAGCGAGTGGCAGAAAGATATGGACTTCTTTGTTTAACCCCTCTGTGCAACAACTAAGTTCAAATGACAATTTCTGTTGTGCTCATCTATCTGTAATGTTGGAAAATGTGGCCTTGATATCCATCTAAGCCTCACTAGTTAGCAGTATGGCTGCTATAAAAATACCTTTCAAGTATGAAATCTGTATTTATTCAAGTAGTAATTCAGGAGTAATGTCAGGCAAGCACATGTGATTAAAGGCAAAGATATATATTTTTAAAAATACAAAAGTAGAAATAAAAATAAAAGTCTTAGGTTCATTTTGAGTTTGTCAACTGCACCCTATTATATTAAATTGTCACTATTATTTTGATAGAACAAAATGTATCTTATTTCTTTTGATCTTTTCGTGACATGAATAGATATAATGTTTATTTATATAGAACATAAACAAAAATCCTCATAAATATGTTCAAGCCATCACAAGATAATTTTGAAGGTTTAATTCATCCCCATTCTCTTTGTAAGCTTCGTTAAGCATTAGACACCAGTAAAAGCATTTTAAATCCATGTTGCTTGTGTAGCCTATTTCTTAATGGTTTGTTTATCTTGTTGATAGCTAAATCTAGAATAGTTTAAACTTTTAAAAGACAAACTTGTTTCAAATCTAAACAGCTTTCCTACTTTTGTTGACATTTTTAAAGGAATTTATATTGCCGGGGGGGGGGGGTGTGCTTCCCAAGATTCCAAAAGAGAATGACATTTTTATCATCAAATTATTCATGCAATGATTCAACCTATTGCCAAATAAAATCACACATCAATTTAGCCCTTAGTCTTTGTACACTTTTACATACATTCCTATCAAACCTGAACTAATCTAGGTATTCCATTTGAATTTTTTTAATCTACTTGCTATGAACAAACTCACTGGATATGTTCATTTTTAAGGTACTTTGAACATAATGACAAGTCCATTGAAGTTATTCAATTGTATTTGGTTGGAGTTAAGTGAGTGAAATTATCATCTAGTAATTACTACATAGAATAAGAAAAAACTTGATATCTATATGAAGAAGTGTACTATTAATGGCTATACTGAACATTTCCATTTATTAAAGGTATTCACTCAAATGCCTAAGTGTATACAGATACCAAAAGTATTGTGTTTACATCTAAATAGTTATTTACTCATTTGGCATTGAAATATGCCATACTTAAGGATTCTCTTTTAGTTTCATAGCAAAATTTGTAAAGCACAGAACAAATACCTCAGATTATAACAGCTGTTACCAGTACATCTTCTTGTCATCTTTGAATACTGAAATATAGACATGGTGATTCTTTTCATATTTTGTCTCCTATGCTCTTCTTTGTCACTTAACACCTCTTTAAAAAAAAAAAACTATCCTGTCAGGTAGGTATGTATTTATTATTGAGAAGTATTCATAAACTTTAAAGAAAATATCTGCATTCTATAAAATTATCTGAGTGGGTTGATAATATACCCCAAAACTTAGATAAGCTGTTTTTAAAACATATTACAGATTATTATAATTTAATTTTACATTATTGAGTAATCTCAAAATAACTAGACATTCAGAAGCACTAATATACACTCTGATGAGGTGACTGCTTGGTGAGGTAATAGATTTTGACATCACTTCACTACAACAAAGGTGTTTTTAGAATATACTTTGAAGTTTCCTCTACAAAGTAGAAAATGTGTATCAATGCATCTTTCAAGGAAAGAAATTAATGTACAAATTTCCTTACATTTAAAACAAGGCCAGTTTGATTGTCATTTGATCCAATTATAAGAGAACACTTTGATGTCCTTGATCTATGCTGCCACAGAAAACCATGTTGATGTTCATGATGTCCATGCTGCCGCTATCTGGCAAGAATCCTTCTTTTGCCATGATATTGATGGCTATAGAGTCATAACTGAGAATGAGAGGCATTGAAGAGCAATTGAGACCAATGAAGAGAGTTAGGACTCAGATGAAAGTGAGCAAAGGCTCAAACCACTTTTGCTTTGTGTGAGTGGTTAGTGTATGTTCCATGCCCTGAGGAAAAGAGATGAGAGACCATTGTCATGAGTGAGTGCTTCACACCACAGCTCATCCGTCTTCATTTCATGACCAACACAAGAATAAATGTTGAGGAAAAAGTAGTTCCTGAGAATCAACTTACAGTAAAATGAGAAACCAAATGTTCACCACATTTTGTCAAAGACAAGACTTACCATCTTTGTAGTCATTGTTATAAGAATAGTAACAGAAATTTAAAACATACAACATACTGTTTTCACTATCAGGTGTGTTAGTTTTATTATTCCAGCCAATCATTAAAAATGAGCTAGAGGTCTTATTTTTATCAGTAAACAAAATAAGCTAGATATTTGTTAAATAACCACTTCATTCCCACACAAAAAAAGCAATGGAAATAAGTTCCTGGCCAGGTTATGGTTCATGATTATCTGTGTACCTTGAAAGATAACAGGGTATTTTAAATATAATTTTGGGGACAAGAGAAAAGTAATGTCAAATAGTCTTAGGGGATGTAGAAGTAAATGGGTTCTGGGCTAACTGAGCAAGACAGGAAAACTGACTCTCTTATTGAAATGGAAGAGATCAAATATAAAGAAGCCAGAGGGTAGCACTAGGTTTTGGAGACCAGCACCTGGTTTAAGTGTCAGCTCGATCCTTTTCTTGTTGATTCCTTTGGATAATTTTCTATATACTTTCCAGCTCTTTCATCTGTAAAGTGGATTTCTAATTTCTGTCTGTAAACAAGATAATTGATGGAAGTCATGAAATGAAGACGGATGAGCACTGATGTTAAGCACCCACTCATGACAATGGTCTCTCTTCTCTTTTCCTCAGAGCATGGAACACACACTAATGACAATGATCTCCATTTGATTCTCTGCTTTAGTCTTCTGGAAAAAGATGGTCCCCCTAGTTCCCAAGAAAGCTGTTCTGGGATATGGACAGAACACTCTCTCTTCATGGCCAGCTTGTCTTGCTCACTCTCTTGAACCTGTGATTTTCCCTGTTTCTTTTCCAAAGCAGAACTCATAGAGTAACAATCTTCTCCCTTACATAGTAATGTTCATTTCCATAGCTCATGTCTTAGTTATGCTAAGATCCTGTCTTCATTTTTCAAGTAAATTTGGTTTGTTATTTGATGTTGAGTAACTATTAATTTCTTATGTAGTTTTATAAGTTCATATTTGCAAAATCAAAGGGAAACTTTTATGTCACTTTATTGAATAATTTATATTGATAGCTTGTGTACATTGGTATAATTTTTATATAGGTAAAAATATAAAGCATACTAAATTAAGCAAGGTTTATATTTTAAAATATGGTATACATATCTGAGCAATTGCAAAATGTTAATAAAGAACTTACAAAAGCTGAATCAAAATTGAAAAAAATTCTCTAGCATAAAAGATATTATACTTTTTAACAATATACTTCATAGAGAAATATGCTAGAACAGGCATTTACTCAAAATTTCTAAACTACATATCAAAGGAGAAGCACCATAATTCACACCCAGAAAGATAATAATTTATGCAAAACACTCCCTTTAAAGATGAAAAGAAGCTTGACACATCCAAACCCTGCCACGCCAGGGATAAACACCAGAAACAAAACATATGTGTTGTGGGAGGCAAAAAATCAAATGCAACTATGACACAGTCCAGATGCTAAAAGTTTCAGAGAAAACTGACGGACTTCAAGGTCTGTAAGGAAAAAATACAAGTTCCAAAAGTGTGAACACTGATTGCCTTCAATTATTTGGTAATGCTTTTGAAATAATTGCCTTTTGTTTGAAGTATCGTCATCTTTCAGCTTTAACTATCTTGGAAATTGATAAAAAGCAGCTTAAGGAGATGAAACAACAATGCAGACTTTGAAGTATAATCATTCCTTTCCCAGGAACTTTAAGAGAGCATTTGGTCAGGTCCACAGGAAAGGCTATTGTGTAATTTAGAAAATCTGGAACAGTCAGAGAGAATAAGAGCTAAACACAAATATTTCTTGCTATCTATAACTGAGCAGAACACATTAAAGTAAAAAATTTAATGGGCAGCACACACATTCCTAGTAGGCAATGTGGAAAAAGAAGGGTCAGCTATTTTAAGGGTAGGATCTGCTCTCTCTCCTATCCAGCACTAGACTCTGTTTCTTGGTGTTTTCTGGGAAAGCTTTATGATGAAATCATGTGCACATAATGTACAACACTCTTTATTGTGTGCTCGCTTTTCAGTCATTTAGACACACAATGACATAAAGTATTTACCATGACATTCAGAAATTGATATTCCAATCCTCAACATAAAAAGTTAAGAGAATAATGAACAGAATATACTAATTCTTATTAGACTAGAAAGAAAAAAATAGAGTCCTGGGAAGCAAGAGAAGATGTGTTGATCTTCAAAGGAAAGAAAAACATGAGAGGTACAGGGATGTCAGAATTTTATTATCAGTGTTAATTCTTGACTCCCATCCTCATCGCTGTTTCCCTTCTGCAAATTCTAGTATCCATTGCTGTTACTTTTGTCAGGTGTCCACTAAGTCTGGGAAACTAAACCCTATTGATAAAAGTATGGAACACTGACCCTGGCACCAACTGGGAGTTCACAATTGTTATACCCATCTTAACTGTCAGAATCAGAACTCATATAGCTTAGCACCTGTAATATTTGTGTGCATATAAATGTCTGAACATTTACCTACCCTCTCTCATTTACCTAATCTTAGGTCTAATCCCATGTGAAGGATATAAATACAGATCATTATACACATTGATCATCCATTGATCAAGAATTAGTATCTCTACACAGGCTTTTGCCTGCCTGAAACCTAAGAAAGTTGACATACACCTTGAGTATAATAAACCTTAGAATGATATCTTCAATTCAGATATTAAGATGTGAGCTTCTAACTGCCAATAAAAAGCTTTGACATTCATTTGGTAGATAAACTGAGACAGGAAGCCATTGGGGCATCAGACCTTAGAGCTGTGGCAGGTGGATTCAAATACCTACAGAGGCACTAGCAATGGCAGCCAATGCATACAGAAGTTACTCAACAGACATTTTTCTGAGGTAACAAAGCTTAATTTCCCTGTGGCCAGTGGAAAAGCTATGAACTCTTCTAATTCCTTGGGGCCAGTGAGAAAGAAAAGGAAAAAGAAAATTTTTACACACACACACACACACACACACATACACACACTCACTCATTGGATGAAACAAAGGGAGAATCTAATAACTTCATACATATAAATATATGCGTATCTACAGACAGACAGACAGACAGACCTATACATATACATATACATATACATATACATATACATATACATATAC
>NW_021604705.1:5876434-5903934 GCF_004785775.1 Grammomys surdaster
TATACATATACATATACATATACATATACATATACATATACATATACATATACATATACATTCACACATAGAATGGTTAGAGCTCCATCAAGGCTCTAAGCATTTCACACATGTACATGCATCCATATATACACATCATTGGTGGATGGAGCAAGCTCCAATACACACCCAGACAAGCTTTACATACATACACATAGTTGATTGGTAGAAGAAACAACCTCCAGTCATGCAAACCTTTCACATATACATACATACATACATACATACATACATACATACACACATACATATGCATAGTTGATGGATTAAAGAAATGGTGTTCTAACCCTTCACTCACACAAACTTCACACATATACATACATACATACATACATACACATAGTTGATGGATGGAAGGAACAATGGTCCAACCCTCCACACTTCATTTTTTCTTTTAAAGCTTATATATTTCAGCAAAATCCTTCAAGCAGTATAAAATTACAATGTGATTACCTTTTAGTTTTATTCTAGTAAATGTTTAGGAAAACATTTGTGTTATGGAAACAGTGCGTTCCCCAAAATCTTTTCAAGTAGTAACATTATGTAGTACAGGTAAAGAAAACAAATAATTCCACAAAACCCATGTACATTCGTAGCTAAGCAACTTGTTATAAATTAAAAAGGTGTAGGCAAGCAAGGGAAATTTTCTCAGCCAGTTTCTCTTATTGGCAGGCAGTAATTTGCAATGACAAAGAAAGGAGTAATTACTTTATTATTTATCTTTTAAAGTAATCTTGTAAGAATCTTCAGAGAATCACAAATCTAAACTTTTATATAAAAATAAATCATATCTATCATACATGTTCAGAGTGCATATCCACTCATCAGCTATTCTTAATGCATCATATAAGGCTGCAGAGGGAAAAATTGATATCAGAAATCAGTCATCATCAGTCCAGACTCAGTGAGAGTTAGCCAGTAAGTGTGTGCCTTTCTGAACTTCAGATTGTTCCATAAGATTTTCTACATCAGAGCTATTAGTAAAAACATCTCAGCCTAGCTTCACTAGCAACTTTATTTTCCTAATGTTTTCTAAGGGTGGTGGACATTGCTTACAATCTGCATCTCTAAGTTCTTTCCTAGGGTGGTGATTGAATCATTAATCTGCTCCAGCAGTAATGCCTGAAAGAGATCAAGAATTACTATTGTGAGAGCCAGAGATACTTCCCAGTGAGGGACTGGAAGCCCTCTTAAAGTTTACATATTATTCTTAGATTAAGAGGGATGTGAGGGCAGCAATCACAGACCTGAAATCCTTAAGAGCATAAAGTCCTCAGAACATGTGACCCTTGGGGCCATGCCACACCAAAGCTCACCCACGTGGCTGTGACAACCCATGGGCTGCACTCCATGAGGTCTAAAGCCATTGTTGTTCCTCCTGAATGGCCCTCAGCACCTAACGTATTAAATAAGGAAGAACTTTTACCTAATTATAAATTGTGACCAAAAAAAAAATCAATAGAAAGTTGTTTGTACCACAGAAGGCACAGCTAAATGGTTGACAAAAAGATTGATGAAATAAATAGATACCCACACAAAGCCAGGCCCAACTATAAATAAGATGAATAACAATTGACATCCAGGGAAGAGAAATCTCCCTGAGAATTCCCTTCTTTTTCCTTTCCAGGTAAAAATGAATCACCCATGATGTCTGTTGTTAGAAGTTCTAACCCAGATGCTGTCCTCGGGACTTATACTACTCAGACCTTCGATGGGCCATTGACAAGGACATTAAACAGCTAGAGATTAACATCACTAATCTGAAGAAATCCCTTGTTTGGTTGTCTGAAGTGATCTTCCAAAAATGGCAGAGGACTTTATTGGACTTGATTTACTCTTTTACAATAGAAAAGACTGTGTACAGCTCTTGACTGTGTGTATCCCTTAAAGAAGAATGTTGCTTTTACATAGACAAGACAGGGATGGTTAAAGAGAGCATGAAAATTCTCAGAGAAGGCCCTGAGAAAAGATAGACAGAGAAAGAGAAAGATGAGTGCTGGTACAAGAATTGGTTTTCAACCTCTCCATGGTTGTCAACTCTACTTCCTCCCATCTTGGGACCATTGATTGGGTTATTTTTGCTTATTTCTTTTGGTCCCTGGGCCTTAAATAGGCTGACTAACTTTATAAAACAACAGATAGATAATTTGGTAGCAAAACCTATTCAGATACATTATCATAAGTTCGCTAAGGAGGACCATGAGACTCAAGATGAGGTTGTTACTCTATCCAGGATATTCCCAAAACCTATCTCCACCCAACCTAAAAGAGAGGACTTCTGCCCGTAGAACAAGCAGAGAGGGGCTACCCAGAAACCCCTCTGACTGGCGATCTGAGTTCTTGCTTAGGCTGCGAGGCTAAGTATTGCAAGGGAATGTGCCCTTCCCCCAGCCTTGAGCAGGCCTAAGAGATGAGACCTTGTTTACCACAATAGACCAAACAATAGGACTCTGGCCATAGGCATTTCCTGCCCTTGGTGAGGAGGCAGTGCTTGCCTTGGTGCCTTTCTGTCTGCCTGTAGCCTGGTACACGAGCTGAGAAGAATAGACTGCCTGCTGAGCTTGCTTTGAGACATCTCCGCCCCGCAATTACCTATGGATTCCTCTCAGCTTCAGCAGGATGGTTTCCGCTCACCCCCAGCGCTCGCCCCCAGCTGGATGAAGCCAGAAGGAACTCTGGGGGTGGGGGTGGGTTACCCCCTTTAAATTGAAAGCTGAACATTAAAGCATTGAGCCTCGATCAGAAAGCTTTGTCCTGGCTTCATCTCTTCCTGCCCTCCTGTCCCTTCCCAGCCTCTCTTTCAGGTGAACCCGGTCGTCTGTAGCTGCTGGCGGCAACAGAATGGCGCCCGACCTTGGGGCCTGAAAACGAGAGACCAACTGAGGAACGCTGTCTTGGGTAGAGCTCTACAGAAAACGGAACAAGGAAGGAGAGTATCCCGCACACTTGGTAAGTAGCAAACAATTTTTGATACTAGCGCTAGTTATGGTTATGCTTTGAAGGCTGTGTTTGCAGGAAGTGTGTTTCGGGGGATGCGGTCTAGGTGAATGAGGTATTGACCTGGTTCCGATTTTGCCTAGGAGGTGACAGCGAATTATGGGTCAGGAGAATTCTAAACAGGCATTTGTCCGCAGCCTGCAAGAGCTGCTCCAGGCGGAAGGAGGAGGGTTTTCAAATAGTATGTTAGAAAAATTCTTGGCAGAAATAAATTCATGCTGCCCATGGTTCCCAAAGGAAGGAACTTTGAGTAAGAAAACCTGGGAAACAGTAGGAGAAGTTTTGAGAACCACCAAGGCAGATTCTAACACCCTCTGCCTCTGGGAGCTCGTAAAAGATGCTATTGATAATAATACAGATAGAGATACCTTGCAGGCGCTAGCCTCCACCCAGGTGCAGCTTGAAGAGTTCCAAGAACGCCTATCAGAGAGCGCTGTTACAAAAAGGGGAACTCGAAAATCTAAATCAGAGAAGTGTAGACCTAGTACACCTTCTACAGTTCAGATAAAAGAAATCAGAGATCCTGATGATAAATCAGATCTAGAAAAAGGAGCTGATTTTAAGGAAAGGGCTTCCAAATATCACGAGGATTGCCCGCCCTGTGTACCATCTGCTCCACCTATGGTCCTCGACACAGCACAAGCTGCCCAGATGGACATGAAGGTATATAAATTAGAGATGGAAATTAAGCTGCAAAAATTGACTAATGAGCTGCAGGAGTTAAGGTGTCTATCAGGGACAAAAAAGAGCAATGATTTGGAGATGCGCCAATCGCCATTAGAAAGAGCCGTGAATCAGGCCCGAAGGGATGGGCAAGATACATCTGACTTGTTAGCTTTTCCTGTAGTTGATGTAATTGATCAGCAGAACAGAAGAACCAGACAGTATCAGGCATTGGAGTTTAAGGTGATAAAAGAATTGAAAATGGCTGC
This sequence comes from Grammomys surdaster, assembly GCF_004785775.1. Lineage (NCBI taxonomy): Eukaryota > Metazoa > Chordata > Mammalia > Rodentia > Muridae > Grammomys > Grammomys surdaster. The sequence goes on from NW_021604705.1 coordinate 5,880,403, forward strand.
GGAGCAATATGGGCCTACTGCCCCCTTTACACAAGCTTTATTGGATTCTGTGGTAGAAGCAAATTTAACACCCCAAGATTGGAAAACTTTATTATGTAAGGCTACTTTGTCAGGAGGAGATTACTTGCTTTGGAGTTCAGAATGGCGTGATACTAGTAAGAAAACCGCCATGATGAATGCTCAGGCAGGCAATGCAGACTGGGATCTTAACATGCTTCTAGGAGAAGGTCAATATGAAGGTAATGCTAATCAGATTGAACTGCCTGCCGGAGTGTACGCACAGGTTGCAATGGCTGCTCGCCGTGCTTGGAACCGATTACCTGCTAAAGGGGATCTTAGTGGGAATTTATCGAGTATTAAACAGGGTCCAGACGAATTGTTTCAGAATTTTGTGGACAGGCTGCTAAAGGCAGCTGGTAGAATTTTTGGAGATCCTCAAGGTGGAATTCCTTTTGTCATGCAATTGGCTTATGAGAATGCTAATGCAGCTTGCCGCACAGCTATCAGGCCGTACAAAGCGAAGACTGATTTACATGGGTACATTCGTCTTTGCGCTGAAATTGGACCCTCTTATCATCAGGGTCTGGCCGTGGCTGCGGCCTTACAAGGGACCACCGTGCAAGCATTGCTTGCACAGACCCATAAAGATAAAAGGTGCTTTAAATGTGGAGATCCAGGTCATTTTAAAAATGACTGTCCCAGAAAAAGGGACACGAGCAAACAAGCAGGTCGCACGCCAGACATCTGTCCTAGGTGCAAGAAGGGTTATCATTGGGCTAAGGAATGCAAATCTAAAACAGATAATAAGGGCTGTCCCTTGTCGGGAACCGAGTGTCATCCCTTGTCGGGAAACGAGTATCAGGGCCAGCCCTAGGCCCCCAAGAATCCACAGCCAACAGCTTATGGGGCCATGAAGCTGTTGCCAAGCTACGGAAATCCATTTCAGAACTTATTAGAGCTACCCCAGGAAGTGCAGGACTGGATCTCAGTTCCACTATTCATGCGGTACTGACGCCAGAATTGGGAGTTCAGACGCTGCCCACAGGTGTTTTTGGGCCCTTGCCTGCAGGTACTTGGGGATTACTTCTGGGCCGAAGCAGCAGTATTGTAAAAGGATTACAAATTTATCCAGGTGTCATAGATAGTGATTATGAGGGAGAAATTAAGATTATGGCTGCTTCCCCCCATGGTATTATAACTGTACCTACTGACAAGAGAATTGCTCAACTTGTTTTGGTTCCTTTGCATCCGCTTCCTTCCAAATTTGTTAAGAATGAGAGAGGACAAGATGGCTTTGGTTCCTCTGATGTGTACTGGGTTCAATCTATTACTAGCAAGAGGCCTAATCTTAAGTTAACAATTGAAGGAAAAGGTTTTGAAGGATTGATAGACACAGGAGCGGATGTAACAATTATTAGAGAACAAGACTGGCCTTCAGCCTGGCCTTTGTCTGATACTCTCACTCACCTTCGGGGAATTGGTTATGCCAATAACCCAAAACAGAGTTCTAAACTTCTAACTTGGAGAGATGAAGAGGGCAATTCAGGACAAATTCAACCCTATGTAATGCCGAATTTGCCTGTAACCCTCTGGGGAAGAGATCTTTTGTCACAGATGGGTCTTATGATGTGCAGCCCTAATGAGGTAGTGACTAAACAAATGCTAAGACAGGGATTTTTGCCTGGTCAAGGACTAGGAAAGGAAGGACAAGGCATTAAAACTTTTGAAGCGCCTAAGCCTCAATCTGACACTAGAGGTTTGGGGTATTTTCCATAATGGCCACTGTCTTGCCTGCATCCCATGCTGATAAAATTCAATGGCTTAATAATGCCCTGGTGTGGGTTGATCAGTGGTCTTTGTCTAAAGAAAAGTTAAAAGCTGCCTCATTGCTTGTGCAGGAGCAATTAGAGGCAGGGCATATAGTAGAATCTCAGTCACCTTGGAACACTCCAATATTTGTTATTAAGAAAAAATCTGGAAAATGGCGATTGTTACAAGATTTAAGAAAGGTTAATGAAACCATGGTACCTATGGGAGCTTTACAGTCTGGGCTTCCATCTCCAGTAGCCATTCCTAAAGGGTATTATAAAATAATAGTAGATTTGAAAGATTGTTTTTTCACCATTCCCTTGCATCCTCGGGATTGTAAAAGGTTTGCTTTCAGTGTTCCATCTGTTAATTTTAGAGAGCCAATGAAAAGGTATCAATGGGTAGTTCTTCCTCAGGGCATGGCTAATAGCCCCACTTTGTGTCAAAAGTTTGTAGCACAAGCCATTGAGCCTGTAAGATGGCAATGGCCAATGATGTACATCATTCATTACACAGATGATATTCTTTTAGGAGGAAAAGATCCTCAGGACTTGCTTTTATGTTATAGAGATTTACAAAAGGCATTAGCTGATAAAGGACTACAAATTGCTCCTGAAAAGGTACAAACTCAGGAGCCTTATAATTATTTAGGCTTTAGGCTTACAGATCGAGCCGTTTGTCCCCAGAAGATAATTATCCGAAGGGACAGTTTAAAAACTTTAAATGATTTTCAAAAGCTGTTAGGTGATATCAATTGGCTTCGTCCTTATTTAAAACTTACTACAGGAGAATTGAAACCTTTATTTGATATTCTCAAAGGGAGTGCTGATCCTACCTCCCCTCGATCCTTAAACTCAGAAGGATTGTTGGCCTTACAACAAGTAGAAAGAACCATTGAGAAACAATTTGTTACTTATATAGATTATTCCTTGCCTTTATATTTGTTGGTTTTTAATACAACTTATACACCTACAGGATTGTTGTGGCAAAAGGCTCCCCTCATGTGGATACATTCAAAAATATCCCCTAAACGTAACATCCTACCATATTATGAGGCGGTAGCACATATGATTATGCTTGGAAGAAAACAGGCATTGATTTATTTTGACAAAGAGCCAGATGTCATTATTCAGCCTTTTAATGCAGATCAGAATACTTGGTTAAAGCAGCATAGTACAGATTGGTTGCTTGCTCAAATAGGATTTAATGGGACTATAGACAATCATTATCCTCCAGATAAGTTGATACAGTTTTTAAATGTACATGAGGTTATATTTTCTAACATGACTTCTTTGCAGCCTCTGCATAATGCTCTTTTAGTCTTTACTGATGGCTCCTCTAAAGGACAAGCAGGGTATCTCATAAATAATCAACAGGTAGTCATAGAGACTCCTGGACTCTCTGCTCAACTAGCAGAACTGACAGCAGTTCTGAATGTTTTTCAGTCTGTAAATGATGCTTTTAATCTTTTTACTGATAGCCTGTATGTGGCTCAGTCGGTCCCCTTGTTAGAAACTTGTGGTGTATTGCAGTTTAATACTCCAGCCGGATCTCTGTTTTCACAACTGCAAAACCTCATTGTTACCAGAAAAAATCCCTTTTATATTGGCCATATAAGAGCTCATTCTGGTCTTCCTGGACCTTTAGCTGCAGGCAATGATCGTATTGACAGAGCTTTAATAGGAGAAGCCTTAATTTTGGATCCTGTTGCTTTGGCTAGAAGAGATCATAATAAGTTTCATCTCTCTAGTCACACCCTAAGGCTCCGGCATAAGATCACTAAGGAGCAGGCTAGAATGATTGTAAAACAATGTCCTAACTGTCTTACTTTATCTCCGGCTCCCCATTTAGGCGTTAATCCAAGAGGCCTTAAGCCTAATCATATTTGGCAAATGGATATAACTCATTATGCAGAATTTAGAAAATTGAAATATATACATGTCTTTATTGATACTTGCTCAGGATTCCTTTTTGCTTCTCTACATTCAGGGGAAGCCTCTAGAAATGTAATTGATCATTGCTTACAAGCCTTTAATGCTATGGGATTACCTAAAGTCCTCAAAACAGACAATGGGCCAGCCTATACTGGAAACAACTTTATATCATTTTGTAAAGAATTTGGCATTGAACATAAAACTGGAATTCCTTATAACCCAATGGGACAAGGAATTGTTGAGTGTGCACATTGCACTCTAAAAAATTGGCTTGTTAAAACTAAAGAGGGGGAATTATACCCCCCAAGGTCACCAAAAGCACACCTTGCTTTTGTTTTACTTGTCTTAAATTTTCTGCAAACTGATACTAAAGGTCGGTCTGCAGCAGATCACCACTGGCATCCGGTTACTTCCAACTCATTTGCCAGGGTCATGTGGAGAGACCCCTTAACTAACACTTGGTATGGTCCCGACCCTGTTTTAATTTGGGGTCGTGGTTCAGTCTGTATTTTTTCAGAAAAAGAGAACGGAGCCCGATGGCTCCCTGAAAGACTGGTCCGTCGTGTGGACACAGATCTCGAGCCTAATAATTGTGATTCTGATGATGATGGCTCAAAATCCTTATCTGCCAACTGATTTAACCTGGCATGTAGTCTCCATCAATACTTAAAGTCACCCACTATACGTGGTGGCCAGACTTTGTGTCTAAATCCCTGTCAACCAGCAGCTGGATTAGGCACTAGAACATTTCTGCTTCCAACCTTATTTTCTACATTGCTTGGATAAATCATGTTGCTTTTAACCTTTTAAACCTTGTGTCTCAAGCAGATAGGTTGCCTTCACACAGGACCACACAGGATCGCTCTCAGCAAGCTCAGCTTTCAGCGTGGCAGCTATCCATCGCTATGAAGAATTGCAGCTAATGCACGCCCACAGGTCCTTTGGTCTGAATGTGGTTTTGGTCTTTTGGGAAAGAGTGTGCCAATTGATGGGGCCGGTTAGTCAACGACGGGTAAGAGTGTCTTGAGCTCCTATAAACCTAAGACAAGAGGCTTACATCAATATGCTATGTATGTTCCTCAATGATGGGTAATATAGGAGTAATATAGATGCCAACCTAAGACAGGCATGGTCGCCCAGCCACTCTGTACCCTAGATGAGATGAAATATTATTCCCCATCCAGCAGCTGGCACTGCTCATATCTTATAAAACTAAAAAGGGGGAACTGTGCCCTTCCCCCACCCTTGAGCAGGCCTAAGAGATGAGACCTTGTTTACCACAATAGACCAAACAATAGGACTCTGGCCATAGGCATTTCCTGCCCTTGTCGAGGAGGCAGTGCTTGCCTTGGCGCTTTTCTGTCTGCCTGTAGCCTGGTACACGAGCTGAGAAGAATAGACTGCCTGCTGAGCTTGCTTTGAGACATCTCCGGCCCCCGCAATTACCTATGGATTCCTCTCAGCTTCAGCAGGATGGTTTCCGCTCACCCCCAGCGCTCGCCCCCAGCTGGATGAAGCCAGAAGGAACTCTGGGGGTGGGGGTGGGTTACCTCCTTTAAATTGAAAGCTGAACATTAAAGCATTGAGCCTCGATCAGAAAGCTTTGTCCTGGCTTCATCTCTTCCAGCCCTCCTGTCCCTTCCCAGCCTCTCTTTCAGGTGAACCCGGTTGTCTGTAGCTGCTGGCGGCAACAAGGGAATATAAATAAAAGTTAAAAATATCTCTCTGAGTTCCCTGAGGGACAAGCCTGACTGACTGCATAGGGGTTGATGTCAAAAGTATCCCTTCTCCAGGAAAAAGACATCAGGATGGGTATGGCCCTCAAGCCTCACTGGACAATGACAGGAGGACCGGAGTCATTACAAGGTCCCCTTCAATTACTGGAGGTCAGGCCTCTATCCCCGCCATCGCAAGATTAGAATTGCCATGGCCCTTCTATAGTTGGAGAAGGGAGGAGATGTCAGGGGCAGCCCTGGTTATACACTGAAGGCCTAAAATCAGCCACAGGCCTAAAATCAGCAATAGGCCTGACATACATCTATGCTAACACAAAGTCTTGGGTCTCTGTGAAAAAGCATTGAAACAGATGGCTATAGGCTATTGTAAACAGGCAGCTTTTGTGGAAATCTACCAGCCTGAGTAGTCATAGACCTTGTAAATAGGTAACCTTGGCAGATAGTACCAACTTAAATAAGGACAAGTGAATCACAGGCAGAGTCATAGTGACCTGTCCCCTGAACCTTCACCCAGCCTATACCCTGTTCTGAAAGATATCTGTACACCCCCTGAACACCTATGCTCTGGTGTTATCCTCTCCCCCATATCCTGCCTTTTTGTGTTTATAACCCCTGTGTGAATAAGTAGAAATTACTATTTGATTTCACAAAAAAGATATCTGATAAAATATCAGTATTATAATAAAGCATTAATGCCATTTGTAAATTAACAAAGTAGCATGGTCACACTTTCCATCAATGAGAATGTCCGTCTAAAGAAGTCTGTGTTCTCATTAGCGAGTGAGTGAACTAGTTTCCTGCTTGCTGGCATGTCATTGTATGTACACTGTGTTAGGTTGTTGTCAGTCATGTTCGTTTCTTAGACATGAACTCCACCAAATCCACACAGAACCCTCAGAAACAAAAGATAGTAGATATTCATCATTAAATCACACATGCTCGTTCTTGGTTCTTTTGTGTCTGTGTAGCTCATGCTTGTTGCTTTCAAGTTGAGCGATTCTGAATTTTTATCTGTAGGGATATAGATCTCAGCATCCTGGATCCTGAGAGTTAAAAATCAGTTAAAACTAAGAGACAATTGTTACAGGCAAAAATTTTACTAAGTAATAAATGAATGTGTACTTTAGTGTTTTTAGATTGCCCTGATTATATGAAGCACATAATGTTCTATGATGCCACAAAGTCTCTTTTCAACAATTGAAATGTATTTATAGTCTTAAAATAGTTTCCTCTTAACACTTGGTTTTGAATCTTAAATTTTTTGACATTCATAACTGCATCTTTAGAAATGTGGCCTGCTTCTATTTTTAGTGTCTTGTTGTCTGTTACCCATAATAAAAATACCATAACTATCAAAAAAAAAGAAGAAAGAAAGAAAGAAAGAAAGAAAGAAAGAAAGAAAGAAAGAAAGAAAGAAAGAAAAGAAAGTTGTCTGTATTTCAACAGTGTTTACCCAGCACTGAGGTAGGTGAGATTCAAGATAGAATTTTACGTAGATGATATTTCCTTTTTTCAGCTGTTAGAAATAATCTTTCTTTATATTTTGTTGAATTAAAACAAGAACAAAATGAGCTACTCCACTATAGGGCTACATCAATATACCTATAAGTTCCATTCTAAGAAGAGACGCTAAAGACAGCAAACATTAAACATAAGCCTCAATTCAAATTTCTGTTTCTTCTAGGAAAATAAAAGTATATTTGTCCAGAGTTTTTACAATATTAAATTGTCTGAATTTTGGCAAAAATGTAAGAATGGATATCAGAAATTCTCAACAATATTTTATGCCAATTCTATTGTATTTTACTCTATAGAATGAAGCATTGTGATTTAAATACTTTCTATAAATTAAAATACCAAAATAACCAATAGAAGAATTATTTCGAGGCATATATGTGACAGTAGTCTCAAAAACTAATCAACGGGAGTTTCCTTAGACTATCTGGGTATGGTTAGACCTCAAAAAAATATGCATCCAACACTTAAAAACATAATTTACATTAGCCACATATGCACATATATGTACCATATATTCGAGGTATTTGATTTATTCTCAGCTCCTACTGTGGTCTACTACTGCTTTTTGTACTAACTCCAGCTGATCTGAAGCTCAGGCTTATTAAAAACCACCATAAATAAAATCCATGTGTGCATTGTTTATGCACCAGACACTATTTACCAAGCTTTCAACAACTATGCTATTTCTCTGCCAGCAAAAAGCACCAGTGTCTACTATTGCTAGTTCAACTCAAATGCTTTCATAATGTTGAATTCACCCTAGAAACTCCTGGAAAATTCATGTATGACTGCAAAGCATGAAATTATTTATTTATGTTGTGCTTGCTGGTGCATGTCAGAGCAATAGACACTATCAGTTTAACATAGTCGGCACACTTCTGCTTGGGCTATGAATTTTCCCACGTCCATGCATTCTCATCAAATAAGTTATCTTTCCTTACAAAAAGTAAAATAGAAATATATTCACTATTATTTGTATAAAAAGAGGATGTTTTTTTAAAAAAAATTCAGGCAGCCTTACTTGCCTATTAAAAAAATCCCCTCAAAATGAAGCCCATTTAGAACTGAAGTCCTGGATGTTTTATGTCAATGAGAATTCAGGAAACAGAGACCTTAAATTAAAGCTCAAGGGAGTTTCCAGCCATGAAGTTTGAAAAATGCTGTTTTATCTTAAGCCCTCTGTAAATCATGCTGAAGCACTGCTGATTTGGAAATGTGCAACAACAGACTCCTAAAATTTGGATAGAGAGAAAAGGATAAATTGGAAGGAATAGGACCAGGAGTCTGGTAGCAAACTGAGGCACAAGGATATTTCCAAAGCCAGTAATAACTACTAGTAGCAGCTAGTAAAAGACAGACTGGAGCCACCAGTAAAGAGGTGCTAGGTTATTATCTTGGCAGCATAAAATACCAGTATTCAATCTATTAATTCAATTAATAAGTTCACTCTTTACTTCTAATAGAAAAGATAACATTTCGATTAAAAAAAAAAACTTATAACTTCAAGAGCTATGATGGGACAAAGCCACTGTTACAGAACGTTTGTGCCTCACAGCACACAATCCGTTTTCAGTCTGTTCCATTAAATGTGTTATCCTGTTGTATACAGTGGGAGTCCCATGATCCCCAGAGAACTGCTCAGAACTATTTTCTTGGTCAGGTGCTGCAGAAAATCCATGTTCCTTTGATGTTCACATCCCTTGCTAGTTCTAATAATGGCCACTAACTTATGAATTGCAAATGTTATCTAAAGTAGGTTAGTCTTTAGTCAATCAGAAATGTTGTGGAACTGTACACATTGAAGAAATACATTTTTCAGGAGATGTTCCATCTTTCCATGTTAGAACTGATGAGGGGACCACCTAGCACGCAGGAAGGAAAGAAGGAAGGGATGGATACCACTCACCTTATCCAGAGATGAGGAAGCCTCTAATGGCAAATGCACTTCTGAAAGACCAGAGGAAACACCAAAAGAGGAAAGATAAAGGACAGCAAGGGAGAAGACAGGAGAATAATTCTATCTACTTTCCATTAGAAATTAAAATTTTCAAAAGTTTTGCCAGAGAAAAATTAAAGCTGCTACTTCTGAAAAGGCGTGAGTGGCAAAGCACGTCATTGGAGAATTGCTAATGAACTACAAATTTAACAGCTTCTTATATTTTGATTTGTAGTACCTACATTTTAGGGAGGAGTGTGTGTGTGTGTGTGTGTGTGTTGCAAGTAAACATCTTTTTCTCTCTTCATTTCATGTATTACTCATTTATTGGCGAGGTCTTACTCCTCTTTAAGAATGTATACCCTGGTATACTCCAAATTTTAACTTCTCACCAAATAAATGGAGAATGTAGAAAAATAAATGTCATATTGTACCTTACAGGCATCTGTTCCCTCCTGGGATTTGATCTTCAAATTCCATTTACTTCCCCTCTAGGAACTACACTTTCTGAAGGATTGATTCCACATTCACCCAGCTGCAGACCTGTGATACTTAGTGTCTTCAATGACCCTGCTGACTGTATCTATTATACACACTACTTAGAGCCTATCTCAGTGGATGCATGTGATCACATCTTCAGACCGCCACAGTAGTCTGATACAATGCTCCCTTCATCTTAACCCTGACCCATTGCTCCAGATACAGCCTTCTCTCTTTTGGTCACAACCATTGACTGCCATTAACAAGCATTTTATTCACTTTTAATTTTTCCTTAATAATCTCACTTAAGAGTCTTCATTTTAAAGCTAGTCACAGAGGTACTTCCAATGAGATAAAGATGTCTTTCTTCTCTCTGGTGATGTTGCATACCAAAGTCCTCCCCATTTGAATGTTCCTTTCTGGAGCAAGGTTTACTAAGCCTGAGAAAGTAAACTGAATCAGATGTTCCTGAAGCATAGAAGATTCTCAAGACCCATCCTCACCAGATCCCATAGCAGGAAGGATTGCTGGAGAGAGGAAATTCTGGCCTGATGAGCTGCCTGTAAATCTTCCTACATTTTTGATTTGTCAACCAAGCCGTAGAGAGGTGACTTCCTGCTGACTAACAACTTGAAGCCACTCATGTCCCTGTAACTAGCCTCGAAACTCGCTTCTTAGTAACCCCAATAAAATCACTGCTTCACCAGGTTGGAATTTTCTGGCATCTTTCTTCTTTGTCATTCTTGCTGTCTCTGGGATGAGTAGATAGACGGCTGTTCTCATAAAAGGAGAAAGTGCCCTCATACAGTGATTCTCACTCTCTTTACAGAGTGCATTTTAAAGGAAACTGCAAAGACATCTCCAAGTTTCCTAATTGATCCATAAGTTTCAGATAACGAAAGATAAGTCAAGCAAATAGTGACCTGAGCTACAGATACCACCTCTTTCCAAGATAATTGCACCTGGCATTCTGTATCATGCCAGCTGTTTGGCCCTGCTCAAAATCATGGACATTCAGACATGGGATTGGTGCAAAGGTTAGAATATCCACTTTAAAACAAATGTCGTTCTATCTCTTGTTGTATGTCCACAGCAGCTTCATGTTCTGGTTACTATATCTCCAGTTCCATTATCCAGAAACACAGGAATATGACATATTGCTGGTTATTATTATATGCTTAGAAGATACAAAAGTATCAAACCATATATAGAAAATAATTGCCAATGCGTTCAGGATGGCCAGCAACACTGCTAGAGTTCATTGAGTCACTTCCTTAACTTTTCCACGAGAAAACAAAGATGGTGATGGACGCTGGAACCTTCCATAGAGCCATGAGGAATCTGAGAGACCCATGGACACTGTGCCGGAAAAGGTGTCTGCAAAGCCCAAAATGTTCTGGAACGACTAAGGAAAACAAGGCGAGGGTTATGGGAAGATGCTTTTAAAAAGTGTAGTCATGAAATCCGGAAAAAAGGTGGGAGAACAGAGCCACACATGGCAAACGTATACTGTACGATGCTGTGTCTCAGCCAGAGGGCTGTAAGCACCAATGAGCCAGTCAGTACCAACAACAGGAAGGTGTACAACTGGCTTGGAGAGTCCACAGAAACAGGTCAATACTGAATAGGATCCGCTCTAGGCCTGCCAGCCAGTTCTCAGCGTTGAGCCTCTGCAGCTGCAGTCCCTGCTGCTTGCCCTGAGGAGAGATGGAAAGCGAGTCAGCAGCTCATCTACAAGCTACTCCTGCCCCAGCTGCTGTACCAAGGACAGAATGGTGTACAGTGGCCTGGAGCTACCTCGGAAACCTGTCATTGCTGAATGGGGCTGGCCTATGGATGCAGAAGTGTTCACCATGATGTGTGCTGCTGCCTGAGGCCATGTTGCTGCCCTTGATCTGCGCAGCTGAGGGCTACGATGGTGTCTGATGGTGCAGCAGAGTGTTGATGTCTGTGGTCTGTACTGCTTTCAGAGACCCTGCTAAGGTATATGGATCATGCTATAGCCGGAAATCATGTGTAAGCCCGTGCTCCTGCTGACTGTAAAGGGCAAGGAAGCTACTTTTGCCATGTATTGATGACTGCAGGCTCACAAATGAGAAAGACATAGAAGGCCTATATGACAGTTTCTACCTCCTCTCAAAAAGAAAAAAAAAAAGTAACAGTCTAGACAGAAAGCCATCGAAGAGAATTCTTAAATTCTGTGATAAGAATACTGAAGTGTTGTTCTCCACAACTAATGGCTTCTGGGTGGGTGGGTGGGTGCAGGTGGGGAAGGTCGCAGTTTTCTTTAAGGGGCTGGCCACTGGGAGTTTGTCCATGCTCCAGTGAGCATGGACAAAAAATCAGACTACTACTGCTACTGCTGCTGCTGCTGCTGCTTTTTCTTCTCCTTCTTCTTTTTTGTTTGTGTGTGTGAGAGAGTATGTGTGTGTGTGTTTGTTTGTGTGTGTATTTGTGTGTGTGTGAGCATATGTGAGTGTGTGAGTGTGTGTGTGTTTATTTGAGTGTGTGTATGTGTGTATACTTTTATTTGATTAGAGTTGGTGGGGTGTTCTTTTTCTTTTGAAGTGTTTTATTTTCATTTTTTGGTTTTGGGAGATTTTATTGCTATATTGGTTTTTTTTAGAGAAAACTTAAAGTTGGGGGAGTAGGGAAGGGGAGGGGATCTAGAAGGCTTTGCAGGGGAAGAATAGGATGAAAACAGATTTAATAAAATAATAAAACATAAAATGCAAAAATAAAAGCCTTGTCGACTCTTTATCACTCACTCTGCATAGAAAACATAAAACAAAACTCAATGTCTAGGAGATCACAACCTATTAGTCATTATTATAAAAATACTGAATTCTGAAATATATAATGGAAAGCAATGGATGTTTTAAAAGAAGAAGGTCATATAATCTTAAGCATTCTCCTAGAGTAATTTCAGAAACCACTTTCTCTTCCAATCAGGTACAGCTTACATCCTCCTATCCAGAGAAACGGTCACTTAGTGGAAGCCATTGTCAGTTGGATTCATGTGTTCTTCTACAGTGTTTACATGACGGTCTTCGGTGGTAATAACATGTGTATATAAGTTCATTCACACTCAATTTCATGTCAGTGTATGTGAGTATGCAGAATAAGAATTACAGCCAAGTAATTTTCAACTTTTCGGTGTATAGTGATAATTTTCTACCTAGAAATCCCTTTTAATTTGTTTTGGTTTTATGTAAACACATTCTGGGAAGAAGAGATAATTCATTCACAAAAATCTGAAGTGATGCTTGATTTATATTTATTCTGTAGAATATTCTCATATATACTCCAGGACGAGGGAGTCTAGAGAATGGGTTTGCACTGGAGAAACCATCAATAAGCTGTTAACTTTTCAAGTAAGCCTCTCAGGAAATGAGCACCTAGGGATTTTCCAAAGGCTGTTTTCACTTCATAAAATGCCAGCCTGGATTATTCAGTGCTCTTTGTTTTGCTATTTTATTTTTTTATTCTGAAACATCTTAACTTGTCGTTGTTCTGATGAACGCTGTATTTCAGGAGTCCGTCTAAAGAAAAAGCACCAGGATTTCAATCAACGTTACCTGCTATCGTCCCTGGAGAATTATTCCTTTGCAACATCCTCACATGAAATAAAAGATTTTGACAAGTTTTAGGAGAATGTGAAGGAACATTAAATGAATCTAAACTTTTACAAAAATCAATTGGTAAGGTTATATAATAAGTGTAAATTAGATTGAAAAGTTTTAATTACTCCTTTTTAGATCGGGATTGGCAATTCAGGAATAGGCAGATTAAAATGCTTCCTAAACCTCCAAACTCATCAATACTAAAGGACAATCTTTCATTTTCTCATTCAGCAAACATTTCTTTTCCTTCTTAAGATTTTATTCTATTTGATACTTTGTTAATTATATTTATTTCGGGGTGCTTGGTATTAAACATAAGGGTTTTCTACATGCTAAGTAAGCAATCTACTGCTAAGACATATCTCTGGTCTTCATTCTGTACATATTTCATGGGCATTAAATGACAATGAGTTAATATAAGAGAAAAAGACAAAATTTCTGTATGCAGAGAATTCTGTACAGTTCAGTGTGTGAAGCAGACAATAAGATATTAAGCCAGTAGATTTCAAGTATAGTTATTTTGTACCATAGGTTTTGTAAATAATTATTTATTCAAAGATACCCTGGTTTTCCAATAACTAAAAGCTACTCTTTAATTGTTGATAAATACAATGAAAAAATTACTAAACTCTGAGAATTATTTAAGGATAAAAACTGTAGCATATTAAACATGTTTCACAGTGCCTGCTTTGTGCTAATCGCTGAGACATAGCAGTTTACTTCTGTAGTAAATGATGCCCTACACCTTAAATGTATTCTGGAATTTAGACAAACAGATAGTGACGCTCTGGCTGTCCACATAACTCTGACAGGTTGACCATACTTGAATTCAGGATAAAGGATGAAATTAATTATTATTTCCCCCTAAGCTTCAGAAACGGTTTCCAAAACTCCACCGTTGGAATCATAGGATGCCAAAGAGCAAGAGACATTTCTTTTAGTTGATGACTTGAATGACTCTGACAAGTGGTATTGATAACTCTGCAGAATGAGTAATTGTTCAGCGCGGTGTGAAGGCTAAACTTGTTATCCAGGCAGTTCTGCAGCTGTGGCTGAATATTAGCCTCTCCCTTGTGACTTCCATACATAAATTGAAGTGCTGAAAGCACAAAATGGCAGAGGTATCATGTGGGAGGGGAAGAGTGTTGCCAGTACTAAGATCGATCATTATAACATTTTATATTTTCATGATCTGTGCTCTACTCCTTCTCTTGGACAATGATTTTGATTAACATCTGATTATAGTGCAGAACCGAATTTATGCTTTCAAAAATTGGAAAATCTAACACTCCAGAAAATGTACATAGGCTTAAAACTGCCATACCACACAGAAATCCTTTCATTTTAGATAAGCACTGCCATTTGTAATCTTACTATGAGCAACTCTTTAAGTCCCTTACATTTCCGTAGATTCTTGCTCTCAGACCATCTATGGGTTTTCACTTGTGATGTTTATGCTATGACAATAGAATCAAGTAGAAAGCTCTTGCTGAAGAGCTGGATCCACTCAGCTGGAACATCCATATTGGTCCTTCATCTAATGAAAAGCCCCTAGGAAAGTATAATGACACGTTGTCAGTCAAGGATAGTTCCCATCAGTGTCACTTGGCAGAGTATAACTAATGCAATGCAAGGTGGTCTTTGCATGAATAGAGCCAAAGTGTTTGACATGTGCAGATTCCATACACAAATTTAGTTCAGTTGTTATTTTTAATAAAAAGGTAAGTAGGTGTTATAAATCATGAAATTATAACACTGCTGGAAAGCTATAATAAGTGAATGAATACACATACCTGTAAATACTGAATACATTCTTGAGCTCAAATATATTTCCTCAGCCATGGGTATTTAATTCATTAGATGCGATACCATGAGGAAATGACCACCCCTTTTCTCGAATTTCTCCTGGGCTAAGGAGAAAAGCTTAACTGGACAAGAGAAGAGAGGTAATAGAAAATCAAATGTATAAATGACATGAATTATTGTATAGGATTGTAGCAGTCTGCTTACCCACAGCTTTGACCCTCAGCTTTTCCCACCAGGATCTGTTAAACTTTGAAGTCACAGAGGGGTTGACTATTACACTTTCTTATTTGGATCGATAACCCAAAGCTCTCGGTAAACTGAGGGAACTTACATCACGTGCCTTTTCCAAATGAATGTGGTTTCAAATGAAGTATATTTATGAAGGAACTTAGTTCCCATGTTTTTAAAGTAAGGCTGTTAATCTTGGTAACATATTAACATAGCACCTAATATTTTTAATGTGAGGAATAAATTTAAAATTATTGAAAATTTATAAAGGAAGTTATTTTTATTTGCATATGATAATTTAAGGTTAATAATAGTGATGTATCCCCCAAAATATTTAAACCTTGTTATATGTAAAGTAAATGCATTTCTTGCAAACTGCTCTATTGACTATAGATGTTAGCGATTTATGTGGCTACTATTATCTGAAATAACAAGACAAACTCTGACCCTTCAGATACCATTGTTAAGCAAATATTTTGGTTCACAATTCTCAATTATCCCTAAATTTGTCAGTATTTTCAACTTTTCATGTGTTTTACATTGAACATAGCAATAATTAAACAATGAAAAAACACTGAAATATTGTCTATGCAAAAATATGCAGAAAATATTCACAGCAGAATTGCTTTTAGCAATTAATTTTCACAAGGTTATGCAAATGTTACAAAACCATACTAATCCACAATGATGATATCTATAATATTTCAACAATTCTTAACTATTTGCTCATGCAACACTTCAGATTCAGTGATATGTCAAAAGAGAAACTACATTCTGGTGCTTGTTATAATTACATTATAGCAAATTTTTTTATGGAACTTTTTTTCTCCCAATGAATAGACACAGGACAAAGCACAAAGAATTTCCTCTAAATTTTGGCTAAAGAAACCCCATCTTAATCATATCAATTGGAGATAATTAAGTTAAGCCATTTTGAGCTAGGTGTATATGAAGAATAGCAGTAACAGGATAATTTCTCGAAGCAAATATGGTCATTCGAGGCAGAACAGAAGACAATCACACCGCTGGCAAAGTTCACTTGCCAAATGAATTAGTCTCCAGCAAAACAATGGTACCAGCAGGTCAGTCTGACACTGAGCTAAGACAGAGTGACATGTTTTAAGCAAAGATTTCACACAGTTCACAAGACAAAGAGGCACTGTCAAAGCAGATAAAGAACAGAAAACCAACAGAAGGCCTCGTGGGCTCAAATAACCATGGCCATAGAAGTCAAGAGATTCAAACCATGAAGTCTTAACCGAAGCACCAGGACCTTACCAAGGGACTCAGGTGAAGAAAGCACACAACACTGAAAATGAACTGCAATCAAAAGTAATTACAAATATTAAATCTTGACTCCACACTGTCATTTTTCACTTTTACCTTTAGCAAACAAACAAACAAACAAGTCATATAATTATACCTTATATGATACACATAAAGTGTTGTTTGTATTTTATATAAATGGCATCAAATACCATATTCAGGACTAGAGAGATGGTTTCAGTTGTTAAAGGGTTGTTTTCCTGAGGACCTGGGTTTGGTTTCCAGTGCTAGTATCAGGTAATTGAAAACTTTCTGGAACTTTCTTCAGGGTCTTAACAACTTCTAATGGCCGTAGCCTCTGCACTCAAGTGCAAGAGTTTGCACAAGGACACAAATGTATGCATGTAGTTAAAAAATATTTTAAAAATAAATGTTTTCTGAACACTGCAGCTATGTCATGGATGTACATACATAATAGTAAGCAGAAACCGTATGTGGGATTGATTGAATTATTGTTAAAGTACACTAGAAAGATGTCTGGCTTTTATTCATGTGCACTTTGCAGTCAATTATGCCATCGTTGAGATGTGTATTAAATGGATGTGTTGTACACGGAGAGGAAATCAACTGTCTATAGGCTGACAATATATGGCAGCATCACACAGGATCATTACACACGTTAGCTTCCTTCAGGTCCAGAAAATCAAAACTGAGTTAGTCCTAAAAGACAGAAAGGAATCAAACTGACCAACGACCAATGGAGGAAAAATGCTTAAAGAGCAAAATTCTGGAAAAATATGATATTTATGCTTTGTAGGAGCAAAGCCACAATAATGTAGTAACAGTGCCTGGAATTGAGATTTGACACAAACGTAGATTTATCACTAAAGGAAGAGCACATTCATACTGTTCTGCCGTTCACAGCATACAACCCTCTCTACTAGAACATCAATGTCTGTCCCAATATTCCCTTGGCTGGAAACAAGAGACAGTGATCTTCTGGACTCGGTGCAACACGGGAGGAAGGTGAAATAAGACCCAGAAACAAGCGCTTCACCTCCAGCACAGACAGCCTTACCCTTCCCCCAGAATCACTAAAGGAGTGGGTAGTAAAAAGGCCAGATGTAGTTTGTATTCAACACCAGACAGATTTCATAAAGTAAATAACCAAACCCTGAATTACAAATAAGAGCACTTGGGTGGTATCACAAGACACCTTAGAAGCGTTCACTCTATGGGAGGCAGGCGGGCAGGAGAGGAGAGGAGACAAAGAAGGCAGCATCCATTGCAGCTGCACAGGACCCTGCGAGGAAGCATCTATGTGTGGTGGCAGATATCCTAATGAATTTGGCTGTGTCGAACAATACACAATAGGTACGTGCAGCAAATAGATATTTTGAATAACTTCGGTACATGTAAGTTTTATTTATAAAGCATTTTTAGTGAAGAAAAGTGGTGGGGCCTCAGGCCACGTCATACTCTGATGTCTCTGGGCCGGGACACTGGCTGAGGATCAGAATGTGCCCAGCTCCTGCAGTGATGGTCACGAACAGCCAAGGCTAAACCTTTTCTGATGGCGTCACTGACAGGAACTTTGAGCTCATGTGTGCCTGCACAGGCAGTGACTGAATCTGTGACACCTTCCTGATAGCCAGAGTCCTCTAGGATTTACAATGTAGCCTTTGTCTCTCACTGGCTTCCTTTGTGGCAGCCTCTTATTACGAGGGGTAAGAGACGTTTTAATAAAGAGCTGTGTGGATGACTTTAAAAAGTAACCAAACATGGGCCACAAAAGTAAAATTAGCTTGCTTGCATTCAACAAGCCTAATGTTAGAAACTTGGCCTTCCAGATTCCCAGAGCAGATGTACTCAGGAATGCAGACTCCACACTAGAGAAACCAACATAAAACACAGAACAGTGATTTGTTAATTTAGAACGAGAAATCTTACTTGGGATGAAAGAGAAGCATGCAGAGGGAGTTGCATCTTCGTTCTGTATGAGATAAGAAGAAAGGAAACCAGCAGCAGGCTTGAAATGTTGCAGCTCCAGGAACTATAATTACTTGAAGCATCAATATGTCTTTCAATAAAGAAATACTGAATTTCTACACTGAGTCTTAGATAATTATAGGGTTGTAGACAACAGTATTTTTGTCCCAGGATGCACCATGGGTGCAGCGAGGAAGATAATAAATAAAGCAACTCATAAATTAAGAAACATATGAAACCATTTGACTGAATAATGTTTCTGTAAGCTCTATGTCTCCTGAGAACTTTTGGGTTTGTCAGGAAACAGCTTTGGGAACCAAGTGGTTGGGATTAGAAGAACAGAGTTCACAGAGAGGGACAGAGAAAAGGAGACAGTGGGCAATGGAAAGATGCAGTGACTAGAGCTTTGCCTCCATAAGGTGAAGAATTCCAGGAGCCACCAGATGCTTGAAGAAGCAGAGAAGGGCTGTGCCCAACAGCTTTGGTCTTGAGATCATCTTCTCATGCCCTTAGTTCTAGATCTCTAGTCTCTATCACTGTGAGAGCATGTGTTTTCCTTGAAACTCTTACCATTTGATGGGATTATGTACTAAAGCCAAGCTGGGAACAAACACATTAATCATTCATTATAGTAAAGAACCAAGAAGACAATGTTCTGATAAGAAGGGAATAAGTATTTATTATTTCATTTGAATGAAAACAAGGCAACACCTACAGACACACACACATACACACACACACACAAACATATGATAAATTTGTCGAATGTTCAAGACAGAAGTGATAGCAGCAACATTTGGGGACAGAAACAAGGTCCGTTTCTGAAGCCACCTCCACCATTGCACAGGAGCTCAGAGGGCTGTGTGTAGGCAGAAGTTGACAGGATAGAAAAGAATTCAAGATTCATACAACATAGGAAACGATGTAAACTCAAATCTTACATGTAACTTGAAAATGCCAGAAATTTAAAAAAACAAGTAACAAGTACACTTCCTGTGGTTTAGGGTTTTTAGAATTCCCTTTACCTGCTGTGGGATGAGAGTATTTAGTACACTGGGTCCTTAAGTGAGCTATGTAACCCCAATAGCCTGTAAACTTGGAGTACTATGTATAGAAGCAGTGCCCAGGTGCCTCGCTCTCTTTGTAGTACATTTTGGTATCAATAAAAAGCAGGAGGCACATGGGAGAGCACTAAAGGGGAAGATGTGGGTCCTAAGTGGCTGCTGTGGGCTGAAGACCACCTCTGACTTAGAATCCTTCCTCTCTCATTCCCAGTTGCCGCTTTTGTAGGCAGAAATATGGCAGAAAGCTGAGTCACAGTATGCCAATTGTCTTGGACCAGGATGATTTTAGAGAACAATTGTCTCTTTATTGTTTAGTCTGTTTCTCAAAGGAAGACAAAATGGACCAGGCTAATTTTCTGAGCTAACAATATCTGAGTGCTTAAGATTTCCTAAAAAAAAAACCAAAAACCAAAAAACAAAAAAACAAACAAACAAAAAAAACCTCTAAAAAGGGAGAGTGGAACAACTGCTACCATGTGTCTTCTTCCAAGGATGAGATCTTTCTGTTATACAGTTAAACAATTACATTACCTGCATAGAGAACCTTCTGTGCAAATGTTTTCCTGATTATAATAAGCCTGGAAATTTTTAAAGTGTATCTTCAACACTGCTGGAAGGAAATGGATAGCAGGTGATTTCCTTGTTCTACCAATAACAAACAACGATGCAGACATTAAACGACTGTATCATGCTCAATGAATTTTCTTCCACATACAGGGAAGAATAGTAACCAGGAGGTGGCTTTTTACTCTAACATAGATCATCAAAAGGCATCCCTGTCCTCCCTCCAGTTAAAAAAAGAAAGTTCTCTAGAGCAGTTACGCTCACCTGGGGAGCTGGCTCTCATCAGGTAATTTTGAGTACAGGAAAGAGGAAATTGCGTCTCAGCCAGCTTGACACAGACAAGAACAGGGCAGCTTTCTTATTGCTTAACCATACAACACCACGGTGTGTTCAGGTATATTCCTGTTTCTTTCTCACAAAGAGTAAAACCAGCTCGAAAGATGAGGGAAGACACTGCTGGAGGAGAATTTATTGAAATGCTTTACATCTTGAAAGGATTACTTGCACCTGCACATAAAGAATCTCAACTGCTTTAGACACACAGGCTAAAGGCGCCGTCTTTATTATACTTCTTTCAAGTGTTCATACTTGACTGATAATCTGGACAAGTTTCAAGTGCTCAGGGTCAGTGCAGAGGAGCATGCGCGCCACCTACTGGTCAATATGATCGGGAACCAACCAAAAGCCTGCGGACTCCGTAGGGGAAGAAAGGACCAACCTGAAGAGTGTGTGTTCATTTCTTTAAAGCTTAGTTATAGAAATTATAAAAGGCAGCATTTTCCCCCCAGGTTTTTATTCCATTTTCAATTCCATGGAATTAAATATAACTTAACTCTAAAAAGTAAATTGGGAAGAAAAAGAAAAGAGATGTCTTTTGACAGAATACAGAAAAATTCTCATTTACAGTAAGTAAAGAGGGTTTTTTATTGTTGTTGTTGTTCCACTCTTCAAACTATTTATATTTTTTATAAGTTACTTTGACTAAATTATCTGTTAAGCAACGTGGAACATCTGGATAGTAAAAACATCATGTTCTCTAATCAAGCATATTAATTTAAATTGAAGCAAGCATATATTAAAATATAACAAAATTTAATAGATTTGTAACTGTTAAGTATTTTTATTAACTTTTATTCTGCTTAAAACATTATACTTATGTAAGATAGTTTTCATACTTCACTTTTTAATTCTTGAGATGGAGTCTTTAGTAATTTGCTTTAAGGAACTATGTATTAGAAAATTGCTTTTTAATAATTATTTTGACATATTTCTACATAATCTTCATATGTTTTACTCCTATCTATGCTTACTTGCAGAGCCCAGACTTAAGAGATAGTTAAAGTTTTCATGACTACTACTAAGCTGTAGACGGCTGTAACTGTAGTCCTTTCTAGACCTCCCTCCAAGGACCTGTGGCTCCACACGTCAGCTGTTAGCCTCTTCGGCTCCCCATCAGCTCCAAAGCACTGAATGCCCTCATGCTCTTACAGCCTGACATTAATGGAGGTAGAAGAATGGTCTCAGACAGGACTCCAAGGGCCACAGTTTTCCTCCTACAGTTTAGTTCAATAGGCCATCTTAGCTTTTGAAGTTCCTGTCAGTTCTCTGAGCCAGAATTGTCTCTCTGTCTAGACATGCTCTTCTCCCCCCACAACCCTCCCAGCTTGTCCCCCATGAATGATAAGACCAGTTTCCCTAGGCAGCTCCTGCAGGGAAATACCACCTCAGCGAGAAGACAGTTGTAGCCTGTGATGTCAAGACCGCCCCTCTTTGTTCTACTCTCTTCTATGTAAAGTCCATAGTTCTTTACAAATATTTTCATTTATTAAAACATAATCAAATATATTATAGAATTTTAAAAAATAAAAAGATATAAACTGCATGGTTTTTCAAGTGGAATTTATATCGTATTTTACACAATCCTATACGTATGGGTATATATATATATATATGTATACTGATGCTTTTATATTTGATCTATTTTATGAAATTGATGCTTTTACTTCTATTTCGTACAACTATAGAATGTTGATGTCTAAAATAAGCATATTCTGTGAAAATATTGTGTGTTAGAGAGAGAGAGAGAGAGAATCAGAATTTCAAAATGGGAATAAAATGCCCTCTAGTGGTAAAGATTTTAATAAAGCAAGCTTATTAAACTCATTTACCTAAAAGAATTAAGCATGTACTGGGAGCTCTGCCTGGCCAATATTTAGTGGTGGACAGCGTTACCATGGGAAGCCCCTTCTGTGTGACACTGTAGTTTAAATTAAAAGTTTCTCATAAAAAATAACAAAATAGTTTCATACTTAGTAGATGAAATAACGACACAATGATTATTCTTAGAGAAGAGAGATGGATAATTTGTTTTATATACTCTCTTATTTGGATGCTATTGATTCCTTTACTTCTAGTATCTGTGTTTCGATCTACATTTCTGAAAACTAACAGTGGTTTTCTTCTCTGCTGTTAATTTGCTTTGAAAGTGCACGGGAACTTCAAATCCACTAGCACCCTCTGCTCTCCACCACCTTATGAGAGGTATCTTAGAAAGCTGCTTGATCCACCCAGCGGAGAGTTTGTATTCATTTCTGCCAGCTTTGTGAAACAACAAAGAAGAAAATCATTGTATTAATGCTAGAAAGACTTAAAAGCACATGATAGTTCTGAGTCTTCCTCTCTAAGAGCATAATCTGGTTACTACAAGGAAACAACGGTATTTGGGAAATCTGCAATCCAATCAGGTGAGCATCCCACCAAAGAAAGATGGACCTAAGAGCTGAGACCCTCCGAGATCCCACTGCCCCGTCATTGGTAACCCTTGGCCTCTAAATTCAGTTAGATTAGATTCTGCCTATTTGCTTGTCTCTCTGGCAACTTCATTCTCTCCAACAACATATACAATAATAGAAGTTCAAGGTATGTTAAACGTAGACTTTGTGAGCGATAGCTTCCGTGTTTCCAGTACCATAAATGATGGCTGTGTATCTACTCACTGTCCATAAACATGAAGAAGCAGAGACTGTCCTTAGGCAGAGCAGGAGCAGGCAAGCAGTCTACTCCACGAAAGCACTACATCGCCTTAGGTCAGGAGGCTGTAACTCCCCAAGTCTGTGCTTTGTCAGAACCTGGACGTCAAACCCCAGAGTGAACAAAGGGATGTCTCTGACCAGAAACCACTCACATGCCACACCTTCATGCTAAAGCCATGTGAGAAAGTGTCACACATTCTCCTCAGAGGGTAATATAAATGAGGACACTGGATACTACTTCAGCATCATAACATTTCAGGAATATTTTCCATTACTAGGTTTGTAATTTAGCATGGTAGAACTTCTTTTATTATTATTATTTTTTTAAATCAAATCGTAATTTTTACTTATTCACACAGGGGTTATAAACAGAAAAAGACAGGACGTGGGGAAGGGGATTACACTGGAGCGTGGGTGTTCAGGGGGGTACAGATACCATTCAGAACAGGGTATCGGCTGGGTGAAGGTTCAGGGGACAGGTCGCTATGACTCTGCCTATGATTCACTTGTTCTTATCTAAGTTGGTGTGGTAGAACTTCAAATCTCA
>NW_021604705.1:5908934-5915834 GCF_004785775.1 Grammomys surdaster
ATACACACACACAATCAGAATTTTGATCCATTTTTTTATACAGTGACTTGCTCTGAAAACTATTCCTTATTGCATCAAAGTAGGTAGAATAGTTCATGTTCTTTCCCTCCTTCCCTGGTTAGGATGGGCTATTTCACATAGGTAACAGTGCCACAATAACACAGTTGGTATAGAGAGAGGTTGTTATAAATGGCTGAATTTGCTTGTTACTACATTCTGTACTCCAAATTATTCTTCTACTTTAACAGTGGGTTATTCCCTCTGGCTGCATCCAGGATCCTGAGTCTTCTCAGAAGTGCCATGAGATCGGTCACATACTGATAATAATACTTGTGTGCTGGATACTTTCCACATTAATTAACTCCTAAGGATTAAATGGAACTCTTCAGAAACCCTTGAGATGTTCAAAATCACTAAATAAGCAAGTCAAGAGTGTTGTGGATAGCCCCGGACTTGTATTTTGATACTAATTCCCCTTTCCTGTGAAGGGCTGCAGAGGTGTGAGTCATTACACAGGTGAATTCTAGTGAACCTTCTGCCCATCTTAATTTGTAAAATAAAGGCTGGAGCCAGTGATTGGGCAGAAGAAGGAGAGGTGGAGAAATAAAGGTTGGTGTAAGAGAGCAGGGGTGGGGGGGAGGACTGGAGGAAGACAATGGAGGAGGAAGATGATGAAGGAGAGGATGACTGGGAAGCAGGAGGTAGAAGGACAGACACAGGGTCTAGAAAATCCTCAAGTTATAAAGGTCTCCTAGCTGGGGAACAGAGCAGTGTAGGGGTATCTGCCCAATCTAGGCTTACAGAATACATTCATAATTACTGAGTTGTGTTTTCATTGACTGGTCATATTAGGGATGGAGATTTAAATATCTCCCACTACCGGAGAGTGAATCTATTTTGCTCTTGTTTGTCAAGCATCATAATAATTGGTGAAAAGTAAAACGTTGCTCTTAGATCTCAGTTCTGTCACTAGTACAGGAAGCTTGAGAATGAGCAAAGGCTCCATGGAGAACGCTGTGGCTGACACCGTGAAGCAGCAATGACACTTGGAGCCTGCACTAATGGGGGGTAATAAGATGAGGGCTGTTTAAAGCCTCAATGTCGATAGCTCCTGTAATGACCAAAAGAAGCAAACAGAGGAGGTAAACAGCCATACAATTTTGATTTACAAAAGAGTAGCCATTGTATCAATATTTGTCAAATAATTAGCATTGCATCGTTAGATGTAGATATCTTCTAGTACTGTAGCTGAAAAAAAGATATAATCTTTGGTGCAGTTTTTGCAGTAATACAGACAGGTTTTTGCAAAGATGGTGCCCTTAATTATGGAAGAAGAAGACATGGAGGAATGTATAAATTAATATGACTCCATTTAGCAGTAACAGAGCTAGGCATATTATTTAAACCTAACTTGAAAAAAAAATTCAGACTTTTTTGGCGAAAACCATTTATTTCATATTTTCACATCAGTAGTACCAACACTGTGAAGGATAGAAAAGGATTCTACCATAGAGTCGTAACAAAATTTATGAACCAAAGCCAATTATATTTAAGAAGAAATAAATATCAAACATACATATTAAGGATAAAAAAATAAAGAAATATATATATACATATATATGTATATATATATTCAAAAGATTATTTTGTATTTTAATGAAAAGAAAAAGTAATGTAGAATTTTATCTTATTCTGAAACAAATATAAAAGAAAATAATCATGTATAGTTTATTCTTATTAACTCACACAACCTTTATTTATAATTACATTTATAATTCAGGCATTGGATGAGTTTCATATCATGCATCACAGAATAATGTGTTTTCATTTTATGTGGATTAGTGTTTTGCCTACATGGGTATCTGTTGGATCTCTTAGAAATGGAGTTGTGAGTTGGCATATGGGTGCTGGGAACTGAACTCATGTCCTCTGGAAGAGAAGCCAGTGGTTCTTAACCACTAAGCCATCTCTCCAGCCCATTTCAATCATCTTTTAACTATAATGATTTTAGTTGTATTTTTCTATAGAGATAATAGAAAAAATACATTCAGTTTACTAATAGATTAGAAAACATTTATGTTCAATCAGTGGATTTTACAGAAACTTTTAATTGATACCAATTTAGATGACCCATCAACCAAATTTCTTCTCTAAGCAAGTCACTTTTCAGAGATGGCTTTCTTAAACTACATGACAACTTTTGATCTGTGTATTATGTATTTCTTATTTTAAATTCATAATTTTGTTTGTATTATTAATTTCATTTCAGTAATCTGACCACCATAGTCTCAAAGATTTCACACATAACTGAAACTGGAGATTTGTATCTTCCCTTGCTGTTTCTTTAAGGACTAATCCTGTGTTTTGTCCTTTCAAAATCATCTGGCTATCAGAAAGTCCAGATGTTAGCATGCATCACATTTTACTTATTCCATAATTGATTTGAACCTATGTCATACTTGATTAGTAAGTTTTAAATTATCGAAAGGAATTATCATTCAAACAATGCTTATCTTGGCAGTAAAAGCCACTTAGTCAAGAAGGGACTTAGTTCCCAGTTTTAGTTTTACAGTTCTCACTTGTACATCAGCGAGCGCTTCAGGGACATCATAGTAGAGGAATATGGAGAAAAGGTCACAAGATATCTATAGTCAAGAAGCAGAAAGGCATAATTAATGCAAGCATATTAATGTACAACTAGCTTTCTCCATTTTATTTAGTCACATTATTCCCTGGACTCCAAGTCCATGGAATCGAGGACCAAAGCTGGCTGAGCTTTCTTGTCTCACAATTTCTACAACTAATGTAATTAAAATAATCCTTCACAGACATCCTCAGTGGCCTTTCATGAGATGGAATCAAGATTGTGACAAATTGATAATAGAACCGTAATACTCAATCATAGGTTCTATTTTCTTTTAATAGGCATCCCTAACCATCTTCACTAAATGAAATTATTACAGTATATGTAGGTTTTTCAACTTGTAAATGCATTTTACACTGTGCTTGTGTTCTACGCTCACTCTGAAATCTTCATAAATCTGTTACTGTTTTGTGACAGGTTTCTTCTTTAGAAAACCCAGACTTTCAGTTGAAACCAAGGAGCAGGGCAATAAATGTGGCAGGATATCAAAGCAGTATGTTTGGCACAATGGTAGCAACTTTCACTTGAACTGCATAGTTAGGAGCTGCTGGTGGAACCTGTCGTGTGCACTCACTAATGTTTGTCTGGAACTCTCCGAGCTATAAGCATAATATGTCACACAAAAAGAAGGTGATACATGAAAAGGTGGCAAGGATACAGTGTTACACATAGCTTTAAAAATGTGTACACATGTAATTGAATTTCTGTTAAAATTCAATCATGTTAAAAACATAACTTGTAAGGGTTTTTGTTTTTTATTGTAATGGAACAAATTGCCAAATAAGTGTCGTCTATTGAAAGATATAAAATATACATTGAGGAATAACTATTGTTTTCTAAATTTTGTTTTGAACTTATTTTCTTCACATTTCTCATTATTCTAATTGAACTTAAAACATTTTCAGGTTGCACAGGAATATTTTCATTTTGGCATTTCCTAAGTGCACATAAGAAGCATTTCTTGATAATACCTATGAAATTTGAGAACATCAGTTTCATTTTACTCAATAATGGCAAATACATTTCACCTAAAATTGTATCAGTGAAATGGTTTCATTATTTCAAAATAAAATAGAATGTTTGTTCTTGATAATTCTTTAAGCTAGCCTGGGTCATCCTTATTTCCATTACATTCTCCATGATTTAGATATCCATCGCCCCTCCTGGCTTGTCCTTCCTTAGCTCAGTTTTCTTATCTTCCTGAGGTCTATGTGCCTTCTTTATTCACTTCCTATCATTAGAAGTCATTGCAGAATCCTTAACTTTTAGAAGAATAGTGTTTTGCTGTTTTCTTGTTTTGTTTCTCTTGTGTTGAAATTTGCATTTGTGTGGGCTGAGTCATGTGCTAGAAGTATTGATCTCACTTATGCTTTCTGTTGAATTATTCACCAAGACTACTAGAATGCAACAGAATTGAGGTAGTTTCCCACAACTGGTTCTGGGAGGAGTTAGAGAGCTATCCACCTATCCACTATGTCCACCTTGCTCATGCAGAGCACCAAAGGGAAGAAAAGCAGCGCCAGCAACTACTTAAAAACTAACCAGCCTTGAGATATGTATATTCTATTTGGGAATTAGCACATAGTTTCTTATTCTCCAAGGCTTCAATATGTTCATAGAAGAACCAGCAACATCATAAAAGCCAGAAGTCAATGACAACATCAAGAAAACTGTTTAGCTGACTACAGGGTTATACATAAGAAATCACAGTGGTTTTGAGAGTACCATAAAGAACTTTGCAAGCTCCAGTGGTGGTAG
Source organism: Grammomys surdaster (assembly GCF_004785775.1). Classification (NCBI taxonomy): domain Eukaryota; kingdom Metazoa; phylum Chordata; class Mammalia; order Rodentia; family Muridae; genus Grammomys; species Grammomys surdaster. Next base: position 5,913,337 of record NW_021604705.1, read on the forward strand.
GGAATCTTTGCAAAGAAGGGAGAAAGTGGACACAAAATAACAACACTGAAAAGCTATTGGTATTTGGTAAATGTTGGGAAGAAGAGCTTTCTCTAAAGATGTGGCCCTTAGTAGGTTGGTTGATCATATTCTAAAGCAGGCCTAACTCCCAAAATTACGAGTTATACAAACTCAACTCAATAGGGAAAGAGACAAAATAAAAGAAGGTAGAAACAGGAAGAGGAGAAAAAGAAGTTTGAAGAAAATCAGGAGGGTGGTTATGGGACTAGTTGAGGTTGCAGGAAATGAATATGTACAAAATACAGTGTGTAAAATAGTCAAAGTGTTAATAGAATTATTGTTAAAAAACAGCGTTGCTAGGCATGGTGGCACATACCTTTAATCCATGTAGTTAGGAGGCAGAGGCAGATAGATTTCTATGAATTCCAGGACACCCAAGGCTCTGTAGAGAACTTCTGTCAATGATAATAATAATAAATAATAACAATAATAATAATAATAACCAGCTCTGAAAATACAATATTGATCAATTAAAAGTAAGTACCACCTTACAAACATTAGTATAAAAACCAGTTAAAAACAGAACTGTGTGAACTATAAATGTATTAGTAGGAAGAGCAATGAAAATATGTAAAACTGGAAAACGATCCTATAAAAGAATAAAACAGAAGGAAGAATTCAATTATAAATATAAGGAAAAAATAAGACGAACTGAAATCACAAAGGGGAAATTTAAAAATTAGATGTAAAGCAAAAGAAAAAAGAAAGGAGAAAGAGAGAGAGAGGGAGGGAGGGAGGGAGGGAGGAAGGAACAGAGAGAGAGAGAGAGAGAGGGAGAGAGGGAGGGAGGGAAGGAGGGAGGGAGGAGGAAGGAAGGAAGGAAGGAAGGAAGGAAGGAAGAAAGAAGGAAGGGAGGAAGAAAGAAAGGAGAAAATAACTCACTCACCTGAAGAAAGAAGAACATACCAAAAAAGGGATAAGGAGAAGAAAGGACTTAGAATTAAATGCTAAAGCACTGGAGAAGGTGAGGCAGGAGACTGCCAACCAGAGGCCAGCCTGAGCACTACAGTAAAAGGCTGACTGAAAAAGAAAATCAGACAAATAGCATATTTTTAAAATGAAAAAGAATACAAACAGAAAAGGAAGATTATTCTTAAAGTAGAATAAAATATTTGATCTGGTCTAGTGAAGGAGAAGAGAAAGAGAACGAGGAAGAGAAAGGAGGAGGAGGAGGAGGAGGAGGAGAGAAGAAAAAGTCTATAGACAAACGAAAACCATGACACCAAAGAGGAGAGAGAGGTTTCTAGTTCACACAAGAAAAGAATTCTGTGGACAGCAGGAAAAGATCTCAAGCCAAGCGTACCCATTTTCTTCTGGGCCCCTGGACCATGTTCCAGTTGGTAAGGGCAGAGCTGATATTCAGCTTTGTCTTTCAGGAGCTCCCAGGGCTTATTTGCTCCTAGGACAGGGTGGAGATGCTCTCTCTCTCTCTCTCTCTCTCTCTCTCTCTCTCTCTCTCTCTCTTGAATATATTTTTATTTAAATAGAATTATATCATTTTCCACTTCTCTTTCCACCTTCTAGACCCTCCCTGCTTACCTCCTCAAATCCATGTCTTCTCCTCTCAAGTTTATTCTTTACTAGTAGTAGTACTGGTAGTAGTCGTTGTCATAGTAGTAGAGTAACAAGAACAGTAGCAGTAGTAGTACTGGTGGTAGGGAGAGTGTGTATGTGCGTGTATTACACGGTTTCAAGGTTAACCATTCTGCAGTGGACAACCAATAAGGAATCACATCCCTACAAGGGGCTAATTGTCCTTCTCCCAGCAATCATTAGCTATTTGTCTAAGGGTGGCATCTCTGAAAATTTTCCCGTGCCATATTTGCATGTTCATTTATATTGGCTTTGTTCCTGCCTTGTTTGCACAGCCATTTACAGGAAAGACTTTCACAGACGACTTCCTGGTATTGTGGCTCTTACAATCTTCCAACCTGACGTCCTCTTCCTCTATCTTCTGTAAGTCAGAGATGGAGGACCTGTGCTGTAGGTGTATTCTTTTGTTCTGGGCTCCTCATGAACTTTTGATAGCTGCATTGTATCCAATTGTGGTTCTCATTGATGGTCTCTATTTGCTGTAAAAAGAACCTTTCTTTATGGGGGATCATGCTACACTGGAGATATTGCTGATCCAGCATAAGTGACAGTGGTAGATTATTTTCTCATGCTCATGACTGCTCAAGCCCCAGGAAGCTGAATGGCTGTGTGATGTCAAGTATTATATTGTTGAAGAATTATGTGTTTAGGGAGTGTCAGCTATGGAATGCCAGGGTATTCTACTCCAGTCCTGCACACTCCAGTCTCCTCCAGTCCTGCACACTCCAGTCTCCTCCAGTGCTCCACACTCCAGTCTCCTCCAGTGCTCCACACTCCAGTCTCCTCCAGTGCCCCACTCTCCAGTCTCCTCCAGTGCTCCACACTCCAGTCTCCTCCAGTTCCCC
>NW_021604705.1:5915844-5916301 GCF_004785775.1 Grammomys surdaster
CAGTCTCCTCCAGTGCTCCACACTCCAGTCTCCTCCAGTGCCCCACAATCCAGTCTCCAGTGTTCCACACTCCAGTCTCCTCCAGTGCCCCACACTCCAGTCTCCTCCAGTGCCCCACACTCCAGTCTCCAGTGCTCACACTCCAGTCTCCTCCAGTGCCCCACACTCCAGTCTCCTCCAGTGCTCCACACTCCAGTCTCCTCCAGTCCTGCACACTCCAGTCTCCTCCAGTGCTCCACACTCCAGTCCCCTCCAGTCCTGCACACTCCAGTCTCCTCCAGTCCTGCACACTCCAGTCTCCTCCAGTGCTCCACACTCCAGTCTCCTCCAGTGCCCCACACTCCAGTCTCCTCCAATGCCCCACACTCCAGTCTCCTCCAGTGCCCCACACTCCAGTCTCCTCCAGTGCTCCACACTCCAGTCTCCTCCAGTGCTTCACACTCCAGTCTCCTCCAGT